>NC_048303.1:104650871-104807405 GCF_013100865.1 Trachemys scripta elegans
CCACGCCCCCCCCGCCCCCTCCCCCCTCCCTCTACCCCCCCTCCCCAAAACTCTCCCCCCCCCCCCCAAACCGCCCCCCCCCCGTCCTCCCGACCCCCCCCGTCTCTTGACTGCCCCCTCCAGAACCTTCCTGCCCCCAGCCCCCCTTACCCTGCTGCTCAGAACATGGTGTTGGGCTCTGTGCGAGCCGGACACTTGGCTGCGCTCCCCAGCGCAACACACAACCCGGTCCCTGCCCCCGCACAGTGCTGCCAGAGCGGGGCGCTGGGCTACAGGGGAGGAGGAGCTGCCAGCTCAGAATGCAGGGAGGGAGGGAGGGGGGGAGGAGGAGCTCTACAGCTGCTCCGGAGTCCAGCCCGTGACTTTCCTGCAGCCCTCCCAGCCGCTCGCTCTGCTCTGCCTGGGGGGGAAATCCCGGACATTTTGAGCGATTTACAAATTCCCCCCCGGACGCTATTTTTAGCACAAAAAGGAGGACATGTCCGGGTAAATCCGGACAAATGGTAACCCTACTTTAATCAAAGCTGCTCTGAGATGACACACAGATAAAAACGTCTGTGCTTTGTCTACACAAGCACTTCCATTAGTGGCGTACTGCCTGTTGGGAACAATGAGTGTGAAAACTTCTAGTTTAGATACAATATTATGAAACAATTAAGCTTGAAGTTTGAAATACTGGAGTGCAAATATCTTTGAGCCAAGGGACAACAAAAGTGAAGAAGACTCTTACAATTAAGTGATGACAATGTAGATAAACCCAGGATGCAAGGGATGAATCTCAGCCTGGGATTCTAAATTAAACCATTTGTGAAAGTAAGACCAAGCTCTTTTGACTTGAGTCCCAATTTTTGATAGAATTTTACCACACGCTAGATTTAACTTGACATCAGTGGGATCTAAGCACATGCTTAAGTGTTCTCCTGAATTAGGACCATAGCTGGAGAACTTAAGATACAAAAATCTAGAACGTATGGTCACATTCACTCTCTTCCAGAAGTTATGCCCACCAGAGACACAACTCTACCATTATTTGGGCACCTAGAAATAGTGTGATTGGCACAAATTATTATTTATAATTAAATAGATGTAATCTCAAAATTCCTATTTATGAGCCCTAATTTATTTAGATTTTCCAGTAGAAAAGACAATTTATGAAACCGCTCTACAGAGGTGAATCTTCATTGAGAATTGCTCTCTCACTTATATCCCGGGGGAGGGGGGGACAGGGAGAAACAAGAAAAGAAAGAAATCATGATAATTAATACTAAAGTTATTTGTAAAGCTTCCTTTCTCCTCTCCAACCCACCTCCCCATTGAAGGACTCTGGGAGCTCCACATAATAATCAAACAACTGAAGATACATTGCCAAACATTTTAAGAGACCACCCTTCTTCAACAAACAGCTGCATTTATGGGGTTAAAAACAAGTAGAGGTGATGGTTGATTAATATGAGGTCAGCCCTGGTCACAATGAAAGCACCTTTAGAATAAAGGATTTTTAAGTTGTTTGAACTATATGGAGCAATGGAATGAGATGGAGTATTTTATGCAGGAGTCAGTTTTAGAGTGTATGATCACAACCGCCTGGTCACCAACCAGTTTAGGATTTGATCCTGATCCTGCTGAAGTAAATGGCAAGACCTGTATTAACTTCAATGAGAGCTGGATATAGCCCATAAAGTGACGTTGTGCTCTAGAAAGTGACTCTGTAAATTACACCCCATTACACAGCAGCTGTGTTTTATGTGTTTTTTTTCAGTCATATCTTCCCCTTCATTATTCTTCATTAATTATATTATGGTAACTCCCAGAAGAGCCAGTCAAGATCCTCTTGTGCTAGACACTGTACAGACACCTAGGAAGCCACTGTCCCTGCCCCAGTGAACTTAAATTTAAGTGACAAAAATAAATTTGACTTTATCTTTCTGCAAGCACTTCACAGCAATGGCAGCTAAGAGAAAGTAGGCTGGATTCTATTGCTTTGTGTGAATCACCAAAATAACTGTTTATTAAGGGCTAGAATGGATTTACATGCATAATCCCATTAACTTCAGTAGGACTACATTTATATGAATAAAAGTTCACCCACATGAGTAAGGGTTGCAAGATCTATCCATATATTTCAATCCAATTTCTTATGGTAATGGGATGGTACCAGTCTAAATGAGGGCCTAATTTGGACTGCAGAACCTTGATTGATACCTGAGAAGCAAAGAATCCAGTTTGATTTTTTTTTCCAGTTGTGTATTGGACTGACAGATGGGAGGGAACATCTTATTTTCTAAGCATGTTTGACATGGGCAATGTTGAGAGACCAAAAAAGTGAAAGTCGCTCTTTTCAGAGTCATTCTATACAGTAGATCTGTAGATGGGGTTACACACAAAAGTCTTGTGCGGCCAGAGGAGGACCATAAAAATAAAAGGTACATGGCTGAGATATTTTAGAAAATGGGTGTCTAAAGTTAGGCTTTTAAATGCTAGGTGCTTAAATGTAAGTGGATTGTTTTTTTTTTTTCAGCAGTTCTGAGCATATTTGCACCTCCTACTAAAATGGAAGCACTGACAGAAAATAAAAAGTTGGATAAAGAAAAGAGCCTAACTGCAGAACAGCCATGATTCCCAATAACAATGAAACTTCCATAACTAAATGTTCATGTGCTGTACTAAAAACTTACCCATTTAGAGCCTGATTTCTAGAAATAGCTTCTACTTTTCTGAATGCAATTTTTCTCCCCCCCCCCCAAATTATTGCACCCATAATTTTGAACTTTCAGTTAATTGCAGGAGTAAATGCTAAAATAAGACTTCTAACTAGGACTGTTCAAAATTTCTGTCAAAACTTTTTTTGATAGAAAATTGGATTTTCAATTAATTGGAAAAAAATAACTGAAACACAAAAGGTTTGGATTTTCAACTATTTTTTTTTCCCTGGGTGTGTTTTGAGGGGGGAGAGAGGTTTACAAAATTCAAAATTTTCCACAAAAGGAAAAATCTCATTTTCTGGCACCTTTGCTTGTAAGTATAATTCCTATCTATAAAAGCAATTATAAAAAATGTTTTATTCATTGTGAGTGAAGACCCAGGGCAGTTCTTGCTTTATCCAGTCCTCTTTACAAATCCCTAATCTCACAACTGTTAAATATGTGCCAAACCCTTCTTCAAAAACTGATCAAATCAAAAGACTACAAAATATATTATGGTGTGAAACCAACCTGTGGAATTCACAGCTACAGGATATTATTGATGCAAATGCTAATGCATTTTGTTTCAAGAAGACTTCCATGGTGCAAATCTGGGCATGTAAGG
Source organism: Trachemys scripta elegans (assembly GCF_013100865.1). Taxonomy (NCBI): domain Eukaryota; kingdom Metazoa; phylum Chordata; order Testudines; family Emydidae; genus Trachemys; species Trachemys scripta. The sequence goes on from NC_048303.1 coordinate 104,654,178, forward strand.
ATATGTTAGTATGTCAATAAACAAAAGTTACTTGTGATCTTTTTCCCAATTATCATAGAACTAAAAGTTGCCGCATAAGTACTGTCATATCTTTGCTCTTTCAGGGGGTTGTTTTCTTTACACCGTTAAACATCAGATTATTTATGTATTATGCCCCCCCTTCCCCTCCCCGAAAAACTATTCTAAAGTAGTTTAGGAAGTCTTTAAAAACGCATTTGAATAGCAATAATTGCTGTCACACTAGCAAGATACAAATTTTAAAAGGTCTATCAGTTTTCATGCATAAAGTGATCACCAACTGGACATAAAGCAAATTTTTCCCCCTACATGGTAAATAGCATTGCATAACCGGGCACTCTTTTTTGTGTTTTTAATTCCTCTGATATATTAAATAAGTTATTCCTGGAGTTAGGGTACCAAACTATATGGACCAAGGTTCCTATGTTCTTACCTTTCTATTTTTTCTTGTATTTGCATGTATTGCTACAGCCAAGTTCCCAGCGAAGAATTTTGTTTCATATGCCCACCTAATAACAAAATCCTCCTGTTGGGTCAGTAAGCATGAAAGAAAGGAAAAACAATTAAACACTTTTTGGACTGCTTGCTATTTGTTATGTGTGGAGATGCTAAATAATAAAACCCATTCTGTAAAAAAAATAGTCTGGTTTTATCCACCTTTTAATTGTCATCTAATGCATATTCACTTAGTGTACTTCAAGCAGCTAATGAGAACATGTTTTAAAGCCCACTCAGATCAGTTGTTAGAATTGAAACTGGATCTTAAATCTAAGTTTTGAAAATGAGATTGCTGAAACATTTCAGGCCTAGGAGTTCAGCTCCTACTGGGAGGCATACTGGTGGAGTCAATTAAGATGACATAGGCTATGGGCCAGGATTTGGCAAAGACAGATATAGATATATGAAGACTGAAGCCATGTATAATGGGATTTTCTGAATTGATTAGAGAGCCAAAGAGTTGGAACATATATTGTCAAGACATGATGCCATATTGATGTATGATGTAAATCCCTTCAATACCAAATGGGGGGGGGAAAGGTGAATATGATGATTATTGAAGTTACTGACATCCTAGAAGAGTTGGAATCCAATGGTAGTGAAATTCTTGAAATTATTTAGGGCAACAACTATGGGAGAAATTTTGAGGTTTATGTAGCACACTATTCATTTAGTCAAACAGTCTTTCCTAACAATGAAGAACAGTTGTGCTAATAAGTCACTGCAGAAGAAAAGGTACGTAGGTGACAGCAGGAAAAAAAGTACACGTAGTTTCAGTGTTCACTTCTACTGTTGTGTATGCAAATATAAGTTCCCCAGTTCATTGACTCTTGGAGGATGTGCAGCCTGATCTTAGATTATGTATTAATTATATTGATTACTTCAGAATCCCCAGTTATCACTTTGAGGGTTGATAGGTTCTTGCCCCAAGATCAGACCCAGTGTTATTTAAATTATTATATAGTTGTGACCCTGATGTGCACAGTTGCAACACTCACAGTATAGGAACTCTTTTATGTTTACAAATATAATTTATTAATTATTTTAGCAGAGTCACAAACACCCCAACTTAGTAAGATAGATAGAAATACTACAGAATGTACATCTGCACATCTGAATACTCACACCATCCCTTGTAGAACAACCTGAAATATAAGCCATCACCTTCCCCATCATCACCAGTGGCCATCATTCTGGCACCTCTCTCTCCTACCGCGCCTAGGCTGGGATGCCACTTCTATAATATGTTACGTTGATGCCATTATGTTCAATGCATATTCAGTAGGGGATTTTTCCCTTCTCCTTATTTGTATTTCCTCACCTCACTAATGTTGAAGTGTCTTTCCTATAAGTTAGTATATCCATGATCTCAACTTATTATATATGTCAATTTGTTACCATGGTCCTTTTGTGGTTTAATATCACATTTGTTATTTCTGTCCTAACTGGTTATTTCAGTTCTTCCCAAGTTCTAAGTTGTGGTGTACCTGTTAAGTTTAAAAGGGTATGAACTTAGGAAAGCTCCTATGCCAACCTGCTTCAATGCATCCTCTATGCTAAAGGTCACAGTCATACATGTACTTATGCTTTAGTTCCATTTATCTAGGTGAAAAGTCCCACACATATGTATGCTAATTCTGCCTTAGCTCACCATATAGGAGGTATGGCCTGCAGGTCCCTTGTGTTACAGCCAAAATATACCCTAATATAAACCTATTATAATAAAACAAGAAAGAAAAATAAGAAACTTATAAGGAAATATATATATATATATATATAAAATAAATACATTTAAGGTTTGCCACATTTTTTTATCACATGTACTTGTTATGTATGTCATTTTGTTGCCAGGACACTTCTGTGGTTGAATTATTTACCTGCCGTCAGAACTTGCCCTTAAATTCTGTTTTCAGCTCCCCAAATACTTGGGGTTTTCCATTGGGTCGTTTATCTGTTCAAAGATCATAGGTCTCAAGCCTTATGCTAACTTGCTGAAGCTAATATGTTACAGGATACAGGCCTGTAGGTTTCTTGCATTACTGCTGAATATGATGCAAAGCAGAATATAAGGCAAAGCAGTAAATATAATGAAGGCAAGCTACGGATGACCGTAGAAAAGATATGGAACATCCTGAAACTGAATTCATGGAAATGGAATCTCAAACATATGGGGTTGGAGCCTCTCTTGGTATAAATTAGCATAGCTCCATAACAGTCAATACAGCTATGATGATTTGCACCAGTGGAGGGTGTGGCCCATGGATATGAACCAAAAAGATAGAATATCTATATAAAAAGATGGTCTCTGCAGCCATAAGAAAATCTACAGGCAACCTACATGGTTGTAGTGTTAACTCCCACTGGATGCTTTCCCTATATAGTTTTGAACAGTGAAGTTCTAGAATAGATTGGTTTTGAAAGGAGGTAGATATCTAGGAAGTTAGAGTTAATTCTCTAAACCAAAGATAAAATCCAAATAAGGGACTTTGTTATCTCTTTATTAGGGCTATCAAGCAATTAAAAGAAATTGTCATGATTAATCGCACTCATAAACAAGAGAATACCGTTTATTCAAATATTTTGGAAGTTTTCTACATTTTCAAATATATTGATTTTAATTACAATACAGAATATAAAGTGTACAGTTCTGACTTTATATTTATTTTTATTACAAATATTTGCACTGTAAAAAAACAAAAAAAAGTATTTTTCAATTAACCTAATACAACTACTGTAGTGCAAATGCTGTATCATAAAAGTTGAACTTACAAATGAAGAATTATGTACAAAAATAACTGCATTCAAAAACAAAACAATCTAAAACTTTAGCGCCTACAAGTCCACTCAGTCCTACTACTTGTTCAGCCAATCACTCAGACAAATAAGTTTGATTACAATTGCAGGAGACAATTCTGCCCGCTTCTTGTTTACAATATCACCTGAAAGTGAGAACAGGTGTTCACATGGCACTGTTTTATCCGGTGTCACAAGATGTATACATGCCAGATGCGCTAAAGATTCATATGTCCCTTCATGCTTCAACCACCATTCCAGAGGACATGCATCCATGCTGATGATGGGTTCTGTTCAATAACGGTCCAAAGCAGAGTGGACTGATGCATGTTTATTTTCATCATCTGAGTCAGATGCCACAGGCAGAAGGTTGATTTTCCTTTTTGGTAGTTTGGGTTCTGTAGTTCTGCATCATAGTGTTGCTCTTTTAAGACTTCTGAAATCATACTCCACACCTCATCCTGTCAGATTTTGGATGGCACTTCAGATTCTTAAATCTTGAGTCGAGTGCTGTAGCTATTTTTAAAAATCTCACATTGTACCTTCTTTGTGTTTTGTCAAATCTGCAGTGAAAGTGTTCTTAAAACAAACATGTGCTAGGTCTTCACCCAAGACTGCTATAACATGAAATATATGGCAGAATGTGTGTAAAACAGAACAGGAGACATATAATTCTCCCTCAAATGAGTTCAGTCACAAATTTAATTAACACATTATTTTTTTAACGAATATCATCAGCATTGAAGCATGTCCTCTGGAATGGTGGCCGAAGCATGCTAAACATTCGTATGCCCCTTCATGTCTGGCAAGTAAATACCTTGCAATGCTGGCTACAAAAGTGCCATGCAAAAGCCTGTTTTCACTTTCAGGTGACGTATCTCCTGTCAATGTAAACAAACTAATTTGTCTTAGTGGTTAGCTGAACAAAAAGTAGGACTGAGTGGACTTGTAGGCTCTAAAGATTTACATTGTTTTGTTTTTGAGTGCAGTTATGTAACTAAAAAGTCCATATTTTTCAGCTTCACTTTCACGATAAAGAGATTGCACTACATTACTTGTAGGAGATTAATTGAAAATACTATTTCTATCACTTGTACAGTGAAAATATTAAAAATAATATAAAGTGAGCACTGTACACTTTGTATTCTGTGTTGTAATTGAAATAATATATTTGAAAATGTACAAAAAACATTCAAAATATTTAATTTCAATTGGTATTCTATTGTTTAACAGTGCAATTAATTGTGATTAATTTTTTAAATCATGATTAATTTTTTGGAGTTAATCGCGTGAATTAACTGCAATTAATCAACAGTCCCACACTTTGTTATAGAGCTCGAGTGACATGAAAACACTTTGGACATGGCCTTGTTTGATGGTCTGAGAATTGAGTGATTACTGACATAATGTGTGACCTTGGGCAAATTCTATAGCTTCAGAGTTTTTGTTAAAGGGTATCAAGAATGTCCAGGCTTACAAAAATACATATTTTAAAAGCAAAACAAAACCCAAGAGTTTTGGAAGGGAGATAAAACATCATGCTTCAGGGTATAAGCCAAACTGTAGCTGATGGGGAGTGGGAGGGTGGGGGTGGGTTATAGGAAAGCTTTCCTGTGTGCAGATTATTCCATAGCTGACTGGTGCAGATTTTCTTGTACCTTCCTCAAAAGCATAATGTACTGGCCATTGCTAAAGACAGGACACTGAATGAGATGGACCACTGCTATGATCTGATATTGCAATTCTGGAGTTCCTATAGAAGAGCAAATAAGATAGTTACTATTATAGAAAAATGAATGAAACCATCATATATACATGTGTGCATGTATATATGATGCCTCCTATTTAAATAAATATATACATTCATATTTTGCTGCAGGTTATAAGTTTGAATGTCGCTTATAAATAGTCTAGTTTGATCTGCCCTCCAGATGCATTTGAAAGGACATAGTGGAAACATTGGAGAAGTCCACTCTGCTTTCAAACATTATATAAAAGTGATTTCTCCTACAAGTAGAGGATTTGTGGGTAGCAAAGAGGTTTCAGAATCTCTGTCAATGACACTTATTTTGTTTTCCTAACATGTTATATTGGGTTCAGTGTCTCTATAGGATATAGCTGATAAGTCACTTTTAAAACATAAGACTGTATATATGAATTTTACACGCATTAAAAGCATGTACATAGCCAGAAGTATTTTTATTTTGTAGCAAATATTATTTTTCCTTTGAAATACTGTAATAATTAATTAGAATGTTTACATATCCTGTAAGTGCATGTGAGTAATATCTGAGGTTATATTTTTTTCAGTTTGTTTGAGTTGGAACGCACAGATGTTATGTGTTTAATAGATTCATTACCAGCCTCAAAAGATCATGAAGTCTTGGTTGGCCATACCAGGTGGGGATAATTCACATGGGGTTGTGCCAAGTATTCCTTTAGTTATTTGAGGCAATAAGAACCTGAGATGGAGGCTTCATTTGTGTGCTAATAATGGATCCTTTATAAGACAATTTCTTTTTGTTAAGATAATATATATCGGCCACAGTGCCCAGTTGCATCAGGAGATGAGAAAGATTTAAGAGACAGCTTTCCGGGACTTTGCATTGCTAGATTAAGATTCTGTAACATCAAAACATGTTTTGATTTTTGTTTTTAAAATGACATCAGCTAGATAAAATTATTCCATTGTTCGTGCTTTATTGATTCTTTGTGAGCTGCAAGGGCCAGCCAGAAAGTATTTTAGAGATTTGGTCTCCTTTAAGCTGTTGTTTTATTGTACGTCCCTCCTTTATGATATTGACTAAGGAGGGGCTTCCTATTTTAGTGCTTGGCATATTGAAGCATATCTTGTGAGACGGGGGAAGTTGAGCTGTGAAACTCAAGGCCTGATTCTGAGCCCATTTATACTGGTATAAAACTGGAGTAGCTCCACTGCAGGCAATGATAAATGAGTGTTTAAAAAAAAAAAAGTGTAAAAGCTAGTGTAAATGAGATCAGAATCAGGTACTTATTTGGAAGAGTGAACTTTAGCTTTATCTCTGTTATTGCTTTGGAATTAGGATTTATAGCTGTTTACTCTGGTCCTTGCTTGCCTGTTTTTTCCTTATCTGTTTTTTAATCAAGTGGTCTGTGTGTGTGGGCGAGTTTTGTATAATTAGAATTTTATGATTTTTTTTTTGTGCATCCCTCCACTGTATTGCCATCTGTAGAGCAGTATTGAAATGCAAATATATAGTTCTTTCTAAAGTGATTTATCAAGATAGATTTAAGTGTTTGTAACCTGACAAGACAGTGAATGTGTTGTATTTAATAAGAAGATATAAATTTGTGATTGATAATTTTGAAGAGCACTATTAGCTCAAATAGACTATCCAGGGCTAATGTAGTCATTATTACTATTATTTGCATTACAGTAGCACCTAGGTGACCCATCGTGCTAGGACCTGTACAAACATGTAGGGCTTGTCTACATGAGGACATCCAGGAAAATTAATCCAAATTAACGAAAAGTATGAATTTGAAGGGGATTAGTTAAACTGTATTAAATCTCTGTGTGGATGCTGTTATTCAGAATTAAAGTAGTCTTAATTTGGTTAAATTTAATTCAGAGTAAGTTATCAAAAAGAAGTCTTTCCGTGGGATTAATTTTGGAATCTTGCAATGAATATGCAGACTATTCCAATTCAAAGTGCAAGAGCCATATTCCAGGTCCTAATTTACTGAAGAAGTCATTTGAAATAATATGTAGCAACCCATTCCTGGAACATTGGAATTTTTGTTTGTTGTTTTGCAATGTATGAGTTGAAAAATAGATTTTATATTAGCTTCTGTGGGTGTTTGGGGAAAGATCATAATAATTAGTATTTATTGTCAATAGTATGTAACAGCAATGAAGTCCATAAGACATCTTCATGATTTATTCACCATTTTCCAAAGAGAATATTCCAAAACCCCAAATTTTACATAGACTCTGTATATTTTCATGCTAATTTCAAACTCCACTTCATTTGGGAGGTAACCCTAAATATAGAAGCATTTTTCCCCACATTTTCTTCTTATAGTATTTTTGGAAAATAATCTAGAGCATCGATGGTCTCCAAAATAGAAGTTGTACCTAAATGAGAAGTGGGGGGAGAGAGAGAGATTTCTTGAGAAGATAAGGAAAGCTCTTACCCACAGGAAGAAAATAATCTCTGATTACCTGGAACTCCTTTTTGATGTAATCTAGTTAGGCTCTGTGGCATGTGTTATGCAGGAGGTCAGACTAGACAATCATAATGGTCTATTCTGGCTTTAAGGTCAATGAATCTATAATTTAAAGAAATAAAAAAGCAGGTTTTTTTATTTACTATATCTGGAATATTCAACAAAATAATTCACAAATCTCAAATGATTTTTTTCTGACCTCAGGATAACATTTAAGAGAAATATTTTTGAATAAGGAATTGGATTGCACTCAGACTATTCCTTGGAAATTTAAATTTGTAGATCTTTTAGAGAAGTAGGCTTCTCTTCTCTTGAAATTTCTAATGATAATTGATAAACATAATGGGATTTTATTTTTTAATACTTTGAGGACATCTAACTGAATATGCAAAGTCTGTGTCTCTGTCCTCCAGATATTTCTTTCTTGGACAGTATTGTTCCAGAAACAGTGTCACTCTGGATTTCATTTTGCTCATTGGTAGGTTTTAGGGTTCCTTCACTATCACTATGTTTACCAATACAGGCATTGGATAGGCTCTTATTCTACAGCTGTGGGAAACTACTTCACCTCCATTGATGTCACAGCAGGTTGCTGGGAATATTGATAGTTCAGACCCTGACTATGCAATACTTTTCATCTCTCAGTACAAAGGAGTCTCTCATTTTAGTCCCAGATTTCCTTCCTTTGCTCACAGACCTAGTGTTCCTTCACTGTTTGTTTGTTGCAACTTATTGACATCCCAAATGCTGAATCATTAAAACAGATTCATAGGGAAATGTTTTTATGTACAATAAATTAATACTACATCATTAAAATATGCATACTATTTTTCTTGTCTTCCTCATTTTGGGCTCTCTCACATTTTGTCTCGCCACTGTGCTTTAGAGAGACAAGGTAATATCTTTTATTGAACCAACTTCTGTTGGTGAAAGAGATGAGTTCGATCTACAAAGAGCTCTTTTTCAGGTGTGGGAAAGATTCTCTGAAAATGTTTCTACGAAGCAAAGAAAAACCACGGCTGTCCCATGCCAGATGGCTCGGGCTGTGGGGCTGTTTCATTGATGTGTAGATATCTGGGCTCAGGCTGGAGCGCAGCCTTTGGGACCCTCCCACCTCACAGGGTCCTAGGCCTGACCGCCAGCCCAAGCCCAGACATCTACACAGCAATGAAACAGCCTCACAGCCCGAGCCCTCCGACCCTGAGTTGGTTGGCATGGGCCAGCTTCAGGTGCCTAGTTGTTGTGTAGACATACCCTGAGAGTCACAACTAAACAGGAGGTGGAACAGATTGTTTAGCATAAGTAGTTAGCACATATTCTAAGGGACAATTCAATATGCAGTGGTCCTCTAACACCTCTGCAGTCATAGGCGAAAAAGTGGGGGATTGTGGGTTACAAATTGTTGTAATAAGCCATAAATCCAATGTCTTTATTAAGACCATGATTTTTAGTGTCCAGAAGAGTTGTGAATTTAAGTTCCCAAGCTTGTCTTTTGAAACTGCTGTGCAGGTTTCCTTTGAGGATGAGGACTGATAGGTCAGATATAGAGTGATCACTTTGTGAACAGTGTTAGGGTGTTTTAGTCTCTATTGTTTTCCTGTGTAAGTTCATTTGAGAGCGTAGTGATTGTCTGGTTTCACCCACATTGTCATTATTGGGTCATTTAGTGCAGTGGATGAGGTACACGACATGTTGTGATAGGCATATATAGGATCCATGGATCTTGAAAGGTGTACTGTGCTTTGCCATATTCAAGTATGTGGATTGTATAGGCCAAGTCCTTATAAGTAGTCATAGCTACATTTCCAGATACACAGAAGATTCATAGATTCATAGATTATAGGACTGGAAGGGACCTCGAGAGGTCATCGAGTCCAGTCCCCTGCCCGCATGGCAGGACCAAATACTGTCTAGACCATCCCTGATAGACCTTTATCTAACCTACTCTTAAATGTCTCCAGAGACGGAGATTCCACAACCTCCCTAGGCAATTTGTTCCAGTGTTTAACCACCCTGACAGTTAGGAACTTTTTCCTAATGTCCAACCTAGACCTCCCTTGCTGCAGTTTAAACCCATTGTTTCTGGTTCTATCCTTAGAGGCTAAGGTGAACAAGTTCTCTCCCTCCTCCTTATGACACCCTTTTAGATACCTGAAAACTGCTATCATGTCCCCTCTCAGTCTTCTCTTTTCCAAACTAAACAAACCCAATTCTTTCAGCCTTCCTTCATAGGTCATGTTCTCAAGACCTTTAATCATTCTTGTTGCTCTTCTTTGGACCCTTTCCAATTTCTCCACATCTTTTTTAAAATGCAGCGCCCAGAACTGGACACAATACTCCAGCTGAGGCCTAACCAGAGCAGAGTAGAGCGGAAGAATGACTTCTCGTGTCTTGCTCACAACACACCTGTTAATACATCCCAGAATCATGTTTGCTTTTTTTGCAACAGCATCACACTGTTGACTCATATTTAGCTTGTGGTCCACTATAACCCCTAGATCCCTTTCTGCCGTACTCCTTCCTAGACAGTCTTTTCCCATTCTGTATGTGTGAAATTGATTTTTCCTTCCTAAGTGGAGCACTTTGCATTTGTCTTTGTTAAACTTCATCCTGTTTAACTCAGACCATTTCTCCAATTTGTCCAGATCATTTTGAATTATGACCCTGTCCTCCAAAGTAGTTGCAATCCCTCCCAGTTTGGTATCATCCGCAAACTTAATAAGCGTACTTTCTATGCCAATATCTAAGTCGTTGATGAAGATATTGAACAGAGCCGGTCCCAAAACAGACCCCTGCGGTACCCCACTCGTTACGCCTTTCCAGCAGGATTGGGAACCATTAATAACAACTCTCTGAGTACGGTTATCCAGCCAGTTATGCACCCACCTTATAGTAGCCCCATCTAAATTGTATTTTCCTAGTTTATCGATAAGAATATTATGTGAGACCGTATCAAATGCCTTACTAAAGTCTAGGTATACCACATCCACCGCTTCACCCTTATCCACAAGGCTCATTATCCTATCAAAGAAAGCTATCAGATTGGTTTGACATGATTTGTTCTTCACAAATCCATGCTGGCTGTTCCCTATCACCTTACCACCTTCCAAGTGTTTGCAGATGATTTCCTTAATTACTTGCTCCATTATCTTCCCTGGCACAGAAGTTAAACTAACTGGTCTGTAGTTTCCTGGGTTGTTTTTATTTCCCTTTTTATAGATGGGCACTATATTTGCCCTTTTCCAGTCTTCTGGAATCTCTCCCGTCTCCCATGACTTTCCAAAGATAATAGCTAGAGGCTCAGATACCTCCTCTATTAGCTCCTTGAGTATTCTAGGATGCATGTCATCAGGCCCGGGTGACTTGCAAGCATCTAACTTTTCTAAGTGATTTTTAACTTGTTCTTTTTTTATTTTATCCGCTAAACCTACCCCCTTCCCATTAGTATTCACTATGTTAGGCATTCCTTCAGACTTCTCGGTGAAGACCGAAACAAAGAAGTCATTAAGCATCTCTGCCATTTCCAAGTTTCCTGTTACTGTTTCTCCCTCTTCACTAAGCAGTGGACCTACCCTGTCTTTGGTCTTCCTCTTGCTTCTAATGTATTGATAAAAAGTCTTCTTGTTTCCTTTTATTCCCGTAGCTAGTTTGAGCTCATTTTGTGCCTTTGCCTTTCTAATCTTGCCCCTGCATTCCTGTGTTGTTTGCCTATATTCATCCTTTGATATCTGTCCTAGTTTCCATTTTTTATATGACTCCTTTTTATTTTTTAGATCGTGCAAGATCTCGTGGTTAAGCCAAGGTGGTCTTTTGCCACATTTTCTATCTTTCCTAACAGTGGAATAGCTTGCTTTTGGGCCCTTAATAGTGTCCCTTTGAAAAACTGCCAACTCTCCTCAGTTGTTTTTCCCCTCAGTCTTGATTCCCATGGGACCTTACCTATCAGCTCTCTGAGCTTCCCAAAATCTGCCTTCCTGAAATCCATTGTCTCTATTTTGCTGTTCTCTCTTCTACCCTAGATGTGAGAGGCCTACTCTCCATACTTAACCTTGCACATCATGAGCATTATGAAACATTAGGGTTGTCATCACCTGCTCTCTCTCATGGGTATCTTACGCAGGAAGGTCAGAGAAAAAGGGAGAAGATGCGAATACTATCGGGGAACATTAAGAAATTTACAGATTGAGAGCAAGCAGTTTTATTGAGAATTAATGCAATAGAAATTTGCTGAAAAAGACCAAGATGATTTGATCTGGATCCAGGAACAAACTTTTCTAAATTATCTGGTAGATTCATAATGGAAGCAATTTCATTAGCAGGGAAATTGTCACTTAGGTTTCCAATAATTTGGGGTAATAAATAAAGGCCTGATGCAGTGAGATGCTTGAACACTTCCTGACAGATGCTGTGTCTGTAAATTCCATTTACGTCAATGAAAGCTGAAGGTGCTTAGCAGTTTGCAGGATTGAGCCCTAAGATTAACAAGAACTACAAGAATTAACAAGAACAAGATTTAGAACTTTAGGGGGGGAGGGATAGCTCAGTGGTTTGAGCATTGGCCTGCTAAATCTAGGGTTGTGAGTTCAATCCTTGAGGGTACCATTTAGGGAACTGGGGTAAAAAACTGTCTGGGGATTGGGCCTGCTTTGAACAGGGGGTTGGCCTAGATGACCTCCTGAGGTCCCTTCCAACCCTGATATTCTATGATTTTAGGGGGGAGGGATAGCTCAATGGTTTGCGCATTTTTCTGCTAAACCCAGGGTTGTGAGCTCAATCCTTGAGGGGGATCTGGGGCAAAATCAGTACCTGGTTCTGCTAGTGAAGGCAGGGGGCTGGACTTGATGACCTTTCAAGGTCCCTTCCAGTTCTAGGAGATAAGACATCTCCATTAATTTATTATTAATGTATTACCTATACACTCTGGTTTACTGCAAATGGATGGATCTGAGTGGCTGTGGCTGTACTATGCTATCTGTCTATGGTAGGTATTTCTATAGCGCCCATTAATACCATACGTAAGACCGCAATCCTGCAATGAGCTCTGTGCACCTGAGTCCACATGGAATCCCATAGAAGTCAGTGGGGCTCTGCATGAGCACAGGTGTCTGTCCACATGGAGCTCATTGCGAGATTGGTGCTCAGGAAAAGGAGACTTACATGTAGATGTCCACAAAGGACTTCATAGGGGATTCTGATTTTTACCTATTCTAGCTTTTAGAAAAGCTCTGCTTGTTTTCTTTGCTTATGTTTTTGTTTGTATACATTTGTTATGATGGTAAAGCTTTAGCAAATAGATGGCCTTTTAGCATACTCTAAAATCATTCAGACTTTGGTTCAATCTGATCTCTCTGGAAAGCTCATTCCACATATGAAGCCCCTTAACAGATTGGTTTATGTCCTGCTCTCACAACCTATGGTCTAGTTCTTTGATGAATTTTGCTGGTGTTCTGAAGAATTATATAGAAGTTTTCCAGAGAATTTTGCAGAGGATGTAGTGAAAATGTCAGTGTAAGCAGACCACTCTTCAGGTTCAGGCAGTGATTTTATACTATGTGCATTTGGTATCTGAAGTACATGACAATTGAACTACAATAATATCCTATCTACAAATAATAACATATTTTTTACTGAAGGCTGTAATGCAGGATAGATCATAATAAACAATTCTGCCTCCAATTATGGTTTCAGGATGTATAACAGAAGTATCAATTAGGACAAATCTTGGTTTAAATGGACTATTAATGCCTAATTGGACTTCACAAAAAGGTTGGACTTCAGAATGGACAATTCAATCCCCGCGGAAAGAATAATGTGGAATAAGTATTCCTAAATTTCACCCATTACAGTAAAGGTTTTTGTCAGATGAAAAGAACAGCAGTTTGTCTCTCTAAAATGTTTTTTCCACCAACTTGTATAGTCTCTCTCTCTCCACTTAATTTGTATTTTAATACAGTAATTAATTTTTTAAAGTGTAATATTCAGAGAAGAGTTGTTGTTTTAAATTGGACCAGCATGAAAAAATAATGGAATTTTATATAAGTATATTACAGCTTCTTGACTCTGACTTCATGGACAAATTAAAGTGGCACTGATTAAAGGGAAAGTAAGTGGAGGGAAAGTTCATGTAGTATTAAGACATTATTCAACACGAAAGAAGTCAATGCATATTTTGTTTGTCTCCCAATTAAAAATAACATGTCTGACATCTACCTCACCAGTGTCATAACCAAAGAGTTTTGTATCTTGGGAATGCAGATTATTATAACAGATGAATGAAAAGAGCTTGTGATTTTTGACTCATTGCAAGGTATATTGTTCTGTCTGCCTCTAGGAGTTTTGTTATTAATCTCCTTTTTTTTCTTCTTCTTCTGCAAAATAGCACTCAGCACTCGCTCTCTCTCCATTTCACTTTCTTTTAGTCCAAGACTGTAAAACATGTGCTCAAGGCATATTTTATGAGAATTAGAGAAACAGTCTTCAAGGTGAGAACAACAGTGTTTTTTCTACCATTTCAGAAATCTTATTAACCAAAAGAATTCCTCCATTGCCCCCAGTGCATAAAAAAAGACATCTGAAATAGCAGTAGGTGGATTACTGCAGCAGTTGTTGTAATACTGTTACTGAGTCCTCTTCTGGAGGAGAGAGATGAGATTTTTTTATTTAGGGCCCAATTCTGTTCCCACTTAATTAAATGGTAACACTCTTATTGTTTTTAATAGAAGCACAAGTAGGGACTTGATTGCTTTGGCCAGATTGATACATTTACTCCATGACAGGCCCTGATCCTGTGGAGATTTACATGCATGCCTAACTGTATGTACTATGAGTAATCTCACTGAAGTCAATGGGACTTCTCACAGTATGTAGGAACAACCATACTGGATCAGGCCTGAGGTTCCCCTAATCCATCCAAGTACCCTGCAGTAGGCAGATGAATTATAATCAGCCCTTCAGAGAGACAAGATGGGTGAAGTAATATCTTTTATTGGGCCAGCTTTGTTGGTGAGAGAGAGAAGATTTTGAGCTACACAGAGCTCTGCTTCAGGTATTGGAAAGATACTAAGAGTATCATGGATAATACAAGGTTGAAGAGATTGCTAACTACTTATACTAAGCTCACATTCTAAAGGACCACTGAAAGGGAAATGCCTTAAGGGAAAGGCCCATTAACACCTCTGCAGTCATAGGACAAAAAAGTGGGGGGTTGTGAGTTACAAATTGTAATAAGTCATGAATCCAGTGTCCTTATTAAGACGGTCATTTTTAGTGTCCAGCAAAGTTATGAATTTAAGCTCCCAGGCTTGTCTTTTGAAAGTGTTGTGCGGGTTTCCTTTGAGGATGAGGACTGATCGGTCAGATACAGAGTGATCCCTTTGTGAACAGTGTTCACCGAAGGGTAATAGGGTGGTTTTGTCTCTTATAATTTTCCTGTGTAAGTTCATTTGAGTGTGTAGTGATTGATTTCACCCATTGTTGTTATTAGGTCATTTAGTGCAGTGGGTGAGGTATGCCACATGTTGTGATAGGCATGTATAGGACCCAGGGATCTTGAAAGGTGTGTGGTGGAGGGTATTGATCATTGTAGCAGTGTAGATATATCTGTAGGTTTTGCTTCTCTTGAAGAATGTATTTTTTCCGGCAGTGTCTGGTGCCACTTTGAGTTAGTATGTACTGGTCCATGGGGAACTTGCTTCTCATGATGAGCTTGGAGACTGACACAGCTACAATGGCACTGCATAATTAGTCTTTCACATTGATTCTCATCCTGAAGTAGTTTGAGGTTAGCTATAGCCCTGAAACAAGAGGCTTAATATCCCTTCCAAAAAAACTTTTGAGTTAAAATTAAACAGGTGCATAAGTCTTGGCAGAAGTGACACCATATTCATTGGAATTATACGAAAATCCTGTCATCTGTTATTCCTGATTGTCTGAGATAGTTAGGGACAACATTTACTTAAATTCACATGTAGGTGTCTAAATACAGATTTTGGTGGCTAACCTTAGGCATTCAACTTTGAATGCTTCGATCTATGCTCCATAATTTAAGATCAAGATTTCTAGTTGATTTTATTAACAAGAAATGCAATTCCTTTGTGCAGCACTGGAGTATAATGTGCAAAAGGTCAAGAATAATTTTAAAAAGTAGTGGCACATAAGCAAAAAGACCCCCAAACCATTCTTCCTGCAGAGGACCTGAAGCCATTTTGCCACTTGATCAAAAGGGAAAAGGCAACAAAGAGCATCTTCTTCAACCTCTTTATTTGAATTATCATTTTTGTTTATAGTTTTCCTTAACATAATAATTGCCAGTTAAGAGTCATAGTACTATTAGTACATGAGAATAATACCTGGCCCCATACCAATGAAGAAAATCTAGTTGTGTCATTCTTTTGCATAATGTATGCTGCTAAAATCACAAATGTGCTTTTTTATGTAAATGTGCTATTTTTTCTTATTGGTACAAATCTGTAGTAGGTCCTGATTCTACAGTCCTCTTTCAGTCACTGACTTTATTAGGAGTTTTGTCTGCATGAAGGACATCAGCTTTATAATCAGATCCCATGTGCACAATGTAGAATCATTAAAAGTTAGAGATGGTGAAGACCTATTGGATCACAAAGCCCATCTCTTTGCAAATGCAAGATTGTTTGGGAGATATTCGTCACAAAAAGTATTGGGCCCAGGAATGAAGTTATTTGTAAAAGGAAAGATAAGTGCACACACAGATCTATCTGTAAAGGTAAAATAAGCTGCTATTTTGCATCCTGCATGTTATTTTGCAGCTCCCCCAGTTCTTTCTCGCATGCATCAACTTCATACCCACTATTTATAAAATGTCCAACCTCAGCCATCCTTTTCAAAGGTGCACACAGCAAAAGAAAATGAGTCAGAGTAAGTCCAAAAATAAGTGCTTTTGGCAAATTAGAGTAGTGAATTTGTAATCTCATTTATAAAGGTATGGGTGCACAAATCACCCTTACTACAACAGGAGCAAAGTGTGAGGTATCTTAGGTGTGTATAGGTGATATGGGTTCCTTGAGGGTGATTTTATTTTATTTTTGAGACAGGTGACATGATATGGCAAGCACTATAATTTGGGGCTATTTTTTTTTCTTGTGTACTTTTTTTTTTTAAATAGATCTCTTCTGATTTTGAAATTCCTTCCTCATACCTTTCTCACTTGCTTCAGCTTTCAGAGACTGTTTCCCAAGGATTTTCATACATTCCCTCCCCTCTCACCTTTTTGATACTTTCTAATTGTGAATTCATCCAGGCTTTTACTAACATAGTAAATCACAGTGTAATGATCTTGGGGCAGAATAGTTGCTGCATTTCCCTGCAGCAGAGGCTGCATTTCAGTGGTGGGTAGAAGTAAGACCTAAAAATGCTAACCTGCCCCAAACGCTGAACTTGTGAAGGGTGCTATATAGCAATATATTATTAACTGTACAACTCATGCTCTCACAAAGAGACTTTAAATGAAACCAAGAAAAAACAGAATAAGTTGGGAAATAAGCCATATTAAACCATCTGATGTTAAAGAAATAGTATTTATTTCAGATGAATGCATGTCTGTTATGGTATAACAATTCATCATTAAATAGTCTACAATATTTACCCTTGTATATTACATTAAACATATCTGCAATTTTATTAGTTTCATATTTATTTATAATTGACTACAGTACTTGCAAGTGACCCACTAAAAGTAAAAAACATGCATATGATTTTTTTCTACTCCTTTATTAGTTTTGGGCAACCTATCCAAATAAAAATATATTTGTTTAGTATGCATAATTTTTAGTTGCCCCTATTTCATTGCAGGAAAAAAAAATGAGATTTTCTCTGTGTTGTTTTCCCCCTCAAACAGTAAGTCTGCATAGTTCAGATAAGAGTCAAATTAAGGTGTAAAGAAACTGCATATACTACATAATTAAAAGTTTGATCGGAACTACGTGCAAAAGTTGCCTTTGTCTATTCCAAAAGATTACAGGGTCCGACGTTCAGCTGCTGTCAGTTATCATAGCTCCATTGACTGCAGCTGAACTGGGAAATTTTTCACCAGCTGAGGATCTGCCCTATATCGTTCACAAGGCTGCCACTCCTACCCTGCATGGATGTGTTTGTGTTAAGTGACTGCACATTGACTGTACTGGGAATTTGGGAATGAAGGAGTGTGCCTTAAATTGATGCCTTATTGTGAAATTGAGAAGTCCAGCTCCCATCTGCCTGAGTACCGCTGTGAGACTGCTGCTGACAAACTGTCCACATGTTAAGTAAAGGAGTCCCGTCTATTTTAGATGCTATGTTAGCCCGCAATGGTTCACTCTTTCTTACAGCTAGGATAGGTTCCCACTGTTTTGAAAACTGAGCAGCATTTAATTGTATGCATGCTTGTCGCAGGTGCCATGAGTAAATGGTTCAACTGGCAAACCCCTTCCTGCGGAATGAGAATCGGATTCCTTTTGGCCGAAGCTCCTCTAGCTGGCTTATGTATTTATATTGTATTAAGCGTGTGTTTGGGGGTGAACCTAGTCCATGTCTCTTTGCCGAACGAGGTATTTTTAGGTGTTTGTAGCAGGTGACCCCAAGCAGGAACGGAACAGAGAAGTGGTGGGAAATGTGTGATAAAATGAAACCAGCTTTAATCAAACATCCCGTATAGCAATTGCTTTAAAAAATTCAATAGGCGGTAGCTGACTCACTCAATAAAATTGCATTTTAAATACAGATTACTTTTATTTTACATTCGTCTTTTTCTTTGTTACCGTCTTTAATCAACTATTTAGGAAGGTCAATTGTCTATCCTTTTAAAACGTTTTTTAAGTGCAGGATATTTCCCTGCCCTGAAGAACGGACCAGCATTTCCCAATACTTCTGGGAAACATGTAATTGAAATGTTGCTGAAAGGCCCTGGCCGTCCTCTTTTGAAAATGCTTCAGAATTAAAGGGGAAAAAAAAAAAACAATTTCCCTACCCGCTGGATTTATTATTAAAAGTGGAATTGGAAGCCTTCTGGCAATCACCCCCGAATATTGCTTTAGTGAAGGGAGGACTTTCAGACTCCACTCAGTGCTGGGAGATACTTTGAGGGCCAAGTAAAAGCCCCCCCCCCCCGGGAGCAGCGCTCTGCTGCTGCCGCCGCTCAGATGCCACAGCATTAGGCGGGGAAGAAAAGAGATGAGTTTGGAGCTGATGTACACGCCGGAGCAGCAGTAAAAAGAGATAAGATATCGACACGCTCAGCTGCCTCTTGTTAAAAGCTTCCTGCGGGCTGGCAGAATGAAATCTTTATTTAAAATACACAAACTACCGTCAGGGGAGGAATGGCAAACACTAAAAGGGCCAAATGCTTTGCTTAACCCACCAGTGTAAGCAAAGGAGGAGGAGAAGCGAGCAGATTGGCTTTGGGGTGAGGAGGGGGGGACCCTGCCTAGAACACAGCCCCAGTAGGGACCCACTGGTGCGCTGTATCCACTCCGCTCGGAAGAGAGAGACTTTCTTTGATGATGATGATGATAGCTGCTTGGGAGGGAAAGGGGCTTTATTAATAGCAGGGGCACAATCTGTGCTTACACTTCGGCGTGAGTGGTAGGCAAAGGTGCCTAACCGCCGTGTCCACAGCGGCGATCTCCTAAGTGGTGGTATTATTATCTGCTCATTGCTAGCCGCTGCCTTGTGAAGGTGCATTATTTTGATGCATTATTAATTGTTTTCCCATGGAGAGCAAAGGGGGGGAGAAAGGGAGAGGTTTATTATTAATTATTATTATTATTAGCAGGAAGATCGGCTGCTCCTTTTGCACGAGTGCAACGGGAAGGAGGGAGGGCCGGGAAAGCAGGCGGCGGCAGCAGCTCGCCCTTCGCCCGCACGCCGTGGGGTGTGCACCGGGAGCAGCCCGCACGACAAGCCCCCCCCCCCCCCCCCAAAATCGCCCGGTAGAAAGTTCAGCGGGTCAAGGTGCTTGTCCCCTCCCCCCGTGACCCCGAGCGGGGAGCGCTCCTCTCTCTCTGCCCCCCGCACCCAGGGCGGAGGCTGCCCAGGAACAACCCCTGGCGCTGCTCCCCCACCGGCCGGCCGGCCGGCAGCGCAGTGAGCGGGGGGTGCGCGCTGCAGCCCGTGAGCAGGGCAGCCGGGCTCACCTCGCGGGTGGGGCGAGGCGCGGCGCCAGCAACTGCATCCTCCCAAAGGGGGGGTGCTCTCCGCAAGGCACCACCCCGGCTACGGGCAGGGAGAGGGCAAGTAAAGTTGCAGCGGTATCAGCGGCAGCGCCCCCGCCCCGGTGGGCATTGGCCGGAGCCGGGGAGAGCGCCGTGCATGGCCGCGGCCAGCCATCAAGTGGCTCGTTAAGGAAATGCAGGTGAGCGCGTGTGGGGCTGGGGCTGCCGCTGGTGGGGATGCGCCTGTGTGTGTGTGTGTGTGTGTGTGTATGTGTGTATGTGTGCGCGCGCGCTGGAGGGAGATGCTGCCTCTGCCGCTGCCTCGCACACAGCCGGCAGCAGGAGCGGGCGGGTGTGTGTCACTTTGACAGCACCATTGACTCCTCTCGTGCTCTCGCTGCCTCTTCCCGCTGTTGCCACCAAGGAGCGTCTCACTTTCACCCCCCTCCCCTCCAACCCCCCATCCCCCCAGTCTCTCTCTGCTAGCCTCGGCGGAGAGAGTTGCAGGTATTTCTCTTCTCCCCCCCCCCCCCCAACAATTTTCAAGGCACGCTTGAGCCTGGGTTTTATGTATGCGCTACAGCGCCGTGGTGCAAACCTCTCTCCTGAAAAGAATAACCCGTCAGCCCACCAAAACAAACCTGCTTGATGTGGCATGTGCTTCTCTTCCCTTGCAGTTCGCTCTGGGCCCGTGTGGAATAGAGACACTGTTCTTCATCTGACTGGCAGGAGAGGAAAGCGAAGACTCCTTGAGGTTTTCCAAAGAGGTCCGGGCTGGCTGCTTTAGTGAGTAAATCCTTGTTTGTATAGGGTTTGTGTGTGCGGGGGGTGGGGGGGCATCTTTTCATTTTACAATGTGTCTGTTTCTGTTCTGCTAACCAGCTCTGGTCAGGTCAAAGAGGAAACTTTGACTGTTGTAACTTAAACTGTTCCCGATGGAAAGAGTGGTTTGCTGAGCTTATAACAACAACAAAACAAACAAAAAAAATTCTAAGAAAGAAAAGAAAATTGAAGGTGAGCACTTGTATTAGAGGAGTTATGGGTTCGAATAGTGTTGGTTGTGTATATTACCCCGAGTTTAGGTACATGTATGTCTATATAAAATATAAACAAAGAGATGCTTCTAGTAGGGATGGAGAGGTTTTGAACGGAAAGGTGACTCTAGGTGTCAGATCATCCTCCTATAAAATAACATGTGGTGTAGTTACTAAGGATGCTTTTGGTTGCCATTAATTGGCGTTTTTAAAAACATTATTTTTAGTCCAAATCTCCAACGTTGTTGGAATTTTAGTACATTTTTTTTCTGATGGGGATGGCAGCTCTAGGAAACACTGTTTTGATTTTCCAGCTCTACTTAAAGTATTGGGGGCATTTCTTGGATTTGTGAAAAAGATTTTTTGGGGGGGAGTGGCGGGGGATAGGGTAAACTCAATTTGGAAGGGGAGAATACCATTGTGCTTTGTTGGTTGAGTTGTGCTACTGATAGAAGAATGTACAAAGCTCTGTCAGAGATATGGCAGGAAGTGGCAGGTTTAAGGTGTCTTTAACATTGAATGTCTTTGCATAAAAAAACTTTTGCAAGAATTATTCCCCTTGGGATAGGCATACCCATAATCAGCATTTGCTGCATTTCTGTGTGCATGCTCTCTCTCTCTCTCTCTCTCTCTCTCTCTCTCTGTATGTGTATATATAAAAGCTTACTACTATTTTTTTTTTATTTTACTGGTATTACTAATATCAGTAGTTGAGGGTTAACTGCTTCCTAAGCTGGGAAGGGGGGGGGGGAGAAGAATGATGAATATGGGCAATGAAAACCTATTAGCTGGTGTTTTATAATATCTAAATAAAACCTTTGTGTCATATCAGTAGAAATACAGTTGACTCAGTTTGTATTGAATGTACTAGAAGGAATCAATAACATTTCAGCATTTTTTCATTATTATTGCCAAATGGACTTTGATTTGAATTCTTCTTGTATTGTTATGCATAGAGTAGGCACAGTATGGATTCCAATTTGGATACAACTTACCTGTTTCCTGACAAATTACATTCCACACTGCACAGTATAAATTAAAAATACAGTATACTTGGTGTAGTGTAAATAGAACCATCAAAAGTTAATCTCCTGCAGATATTGCTTTCAGTTTTCTGATTCTCAGAATGCATTCATGTAATTTTCAAAGTTACAAGAAACTAACCAACTTACATTTGAACATTCATTTTTGATACATAGCACAGGATGATTCTATAGTATATCTTAATGTGAAAATTTCTCCTAAATGTCAGTGCCAGCTAATGGTTACTTTCAAAAGTGAAAGTTATTGTAAAATCAAATGTTTTTATCTTTACAGTTATCAAACTAGAATATACTATAACAACAAGGCCAATTAGACAAGATTGATTTAAGACATTAACATAAAAGCAGTCTGTAATACCTAACATGTACAGTAGTAGAATAAAATTCACATTTGCCTCCAGCTGCACATAAATTCAAAGTAAGGAATAATACAAAGCATAGGCTACAAGTTCACAAGATAGTTAACGGTTGGTGACTTAGTACTGCATCACAATATTCTTTGTGTGTTTGGGAGCATTTATGGCAGCAAAATGTTGTTTTATGAACTTCTGGACTTGAAATAATAAAAATGATAGTATGTATCTGATGGCATAGTAAGGCATTCTGTGTAATTGCTTCATGAACATAAATTTAACATTCAAAATTACTTTTCTAATAATGGGTAACATTTTGACACTGTTCATTGCTGGGATATTCTCTGTGTGGAAAACATTAAAAGAATGTATCTAGCTAATTTGCATGATGCATTTTGAAACTATGTGGATAGAAGTTTATTAGTTTAGACTCATTGGTGTGGTAAGTGATCCCCAGATATGCAACATGTGATACTGAATGTATAATATATGGTCTGTCTTTTCCCCAAAAGTATTTTAATATATTTCCCAAGTATTTAATCACATATGCAATTGGGATTGGGTTAAATGACAGCATACTTATGACTTCAATAATTTGGAACATACTTTTTGCTCAATTTTTGGCATATAAAAACATACAAATCTAGAATTTCTGATGGGAATACTTAACTGTCTCAATGAAAAGTGGCTTGACACACATTTCACACTTGCTATAATTATAACTTAATATAATGGAAAATGACCTGAGTCAAAGCCCCTGCAATTAAAACTTATATGCGTTATGTCTGATTGTGTGTGTGTGTGAATGTATCTTGATCATGTCAAATTAGGGCAGGCTAGTTCAAAGGAAACAAAGGAGATTTCAAAAATCTCTGTTGCCTTCAATGCTACAGAAATAGTTACATCTTAAAGTTGATAGCATAAAGTTGCTGCTGTCAGCGGTAATGCATTTTACTATGCAATTGTTCTTGTTATTCAGATCAGATAATGGCCTGGTGAAATATATAAGCAGTCTGCTGGGAATGAATGATTAATTCCTCTAACGTGTGCTTACTGTAGGAATTCTTACTAATAAAGTACTGTGTACCTGTATTTGCTTACAGTTACAGTTGGTGAAAGCAAATATTCTCTGTTTCATTGCTATTATCATGTAGTGTACAAGTCTGCTGTATAAGTGTGAATATCATTTAACACAGTAATTTGACTTCATTCATAAAACTACTTAAGGACAATTATGACATGCACTATTCATTTTTGTTGCATTTGGCTTTATTGAATAAACTGACAGTAAACAGACTGGTGCTTGACTGCAAAAACATAATAAGAGATCTCAGTTATACTTGAAAGTAGCTGGCATAATAAACATAAAATTAAACAATACCCAGCTGTTTTTTCTGTTTGTTTTATGTGTCTTTGTTTATTTTATTTAATCATTTTGCCAGTCCTAACTTATGAATATACTTGTTTGCTATACAAGTTCAAAGTACTATAATAAGTTGGAAAAACTAAGACTGCATTGGCTGAAACAGAGAGCAGACCAGGTTAGGATTTTAGGTATAACTACTGAAGATGGTTACTAGTACTATATTTATAGTGAAAACAGGTTAGCAGATGAAATTCTTGTGCTTAGTGTATGCTTAGTTGGTTTAGTCCCATTTTGGGTACTTTGAAAACAACAAAATAACTTACTTTTGCAAATATACTCAGCAAAAATATAAAATTCACAATCACATTTATGTAGCTGGTCCATAATTCAGGGCTTGATTCTAATCCCTTTTGTCATGTTGAGTAGGACCTTACTTATCAAATAGTACCACTGATTTCAGTGCAACTACTCATGGAGTAAGAAACCGCTTGATGAGAGTAAAGTTAGCAAAAATCTGGCTTTCAAAGAGCAACTAATGACTCATAGAAAAACATTACATGGAAAAATATTTTCTGTATTCTTTTCACAATCACTGTTTTAAGGACATTCAGATGAAAACAAGATCTTCGTTTCTTAAAAGTTTATTTTTGCTTTATTTTACTTTTCACCCAGAGGTCTGATGCTACAGGTGTGTCTCTGCCAAAAACTGCTCAGAAGTCAACAGAATTTTGCCAGAGTAATAACAGCAGGATTAGGATAATAGAGTCAAAGGTTATTGACATCTGTGGCATTAAACAAGGAATAAATCTTGTCCATAATCTTTTGGACATCATAATTAATTGCTGTAGAAAACACTGTAATGTCACATATATGGCTTTTACAATCAAGTAGGAAATAAGCACCAGGAATTCTTAAACAAAAGATTCATTTTCATGTTAATGCCCTTAATTACAAAGACTAAGAGAAGAGAAACAGACACTCACAAAAATTGTACATAAACAGGCATATAAAGAGAGGCTTGCAAAGTTTTTTGGTGTTGTCACATGCTTTCTAAGCATCAGTAGATCTGCTCTGCTTGACCTCAGTGGCTTCACAACTACATTTTAATGTAAAAAAACTAAGAGGAAGGTTAGTGATAACTGAGAATATTAGTGGGGTTTTTACTTTTACTGTCAACAAGCCAAATCTGAACGATGTATCTATTTTCATATGCTATCAGTAGCTGCAGAAGAGGTTTTATACGTATAGAATATCATAGATGTAGAACATATCCTATTAAGTGAATGCTGTTATACGTACTGTATAGATTTTATGCTATATATTTCTGTACTGCCAAATTGTTTTCTTGCCTATAAAGGCTGGATCCTACTGTCCATATTTAGATTTAAATTTCACTTGACTTCAATGGGAGTTTTAAATGAATAAGGACTGCAATTTCTGACCCATAAAACCAACTTTTCAATGTTTTTGTCAAAGCTAAATGTTAAATTTATAAAAATGTATTATTTACAGACACTTTGCTAATTTGTTATTCAACATATAATACAGCCTGAGTGCATATGTGTCCTGATGACCAAAATGGATTATTTAAAGTCATTTAAAAGCTTGTTACTCTGTATGTACTATATATACACTTGCAGTGGGCTGAAATTTAAAATTAAGGTTTTAAAAATGTATTTTGCAAAAGATTTATTGATTTGCACATCTACAATATGAGCAAGACTCAGAGTAGTTTGCTGATTTTTCATAAGGAAGATATGTGGAATGTGTTCTATCTGCGTGCAGCATGAGCTTATATATAACTATATAAAAGTTATATAGTTAAAAGAAAAATATAGATTGCGGATCCAGTTGCTTGATGTCTGTCTGTCTGTGCTGGGGCTGGGAAAAATCCTCTGCATGGTAGTAAGTCCAGACCCTACTTCTTATCCTGAATGTGAAAAAGAATTGACTCTGACTACGAGATGGCTTAGAGAGGGCTCTGAAAGCAGGGCAAGGTGCATGCTTCTCCTGCATGAGGTGCCTTCTGCACTAGTCCCAGATCTGGGTAATAAGAGCAGAGAACATGTATATGGGGCCTGTCAAGAAATACTTCATCAGTGTTACTGCTGTTTGTTTATTTGGAGATTGCTTGCCCATAATTAGTTTCATTTATTCCCAGTGTTGGAATGTTAAATTTTTAATTATACCATCTAACCTGAAATAAAAATGGAGATGAGATTTTGTGTGTGTGTGTGTGTGTGTGTGTGTGTGTGGGAGAGAGAGAGAGAGAGAGAGAAATCTCAGTTCAACAAGACTAGTTGAACTGGACTGCCTAGTCTGTAGCCACAGAGGACTCCAGATTAAAGGGGTATTTGTGCCCATCAATGGTTTTAATGACTAAGACACACACAAACAATTTTAGAGCCCCTTGTGAAGCCTTCAGATTGGTGAACTTTTATGGGTCACAAAACAATTGGTATCTGCTCTAATCAAGATTTCCTGGTGGCAGCTGATTGGAAATACTGCATATACCAACCAGTTCTTTGGGAGCTGTAATACCTTCAGATCACTGCAGCATCAGTAACTGCAGAAGAACAATTACATCTGGTCCAGTCTGGAAGTGAAGTGACTATTGGTTTCTTAAACGGTTGTTTAACAGCCACTGTGGGAATGTGACAGGACGAGTTACTTTGTCTGGACCTTGATGTATTCTGTCTCCTCCACTCTTAACATGCCCCTTTCCCTGCTGTTAAAGTTTGAGCAGTGGGATGAGCAAGCCCTGCACGATGCACAGTACAATGTGTGGAATACCTGTCCCACAGCGTAACCTGTTTGCTCACCACTACAGGAGTGGCCTGCTTCTGTAGTTACAGAAGGAGCAGTCCTACACAGCTCAGTTGGATCAGGTACTTTGTATTAATTGGAGGCATGAGACCCATGCAAAAATCCCTTCATACACCTGCAGGGTGGTGCTCTGTGCATTTGGGGATCATGGTGGGGGGATAGCTGCTCTATGTGGTACCATTCTATTGGAAAACCACAGGAAAATTCCTGTAGGAGGGACTTTTGACACTGTCCTACAAGATTCTTCTCTGTACTTAAAGGAAGAGGATAAGGTGCAGGGACAGGCAAGAAGTCATTGGCAAAATAGCTTCTCCCGGAAAGGGTACAGGTGTCACGAGAAGAGCACAGATAGGCTAAGCATGTGTTGAGATGGCCTTCCTCTCTATATTGCAGCCCTGAGATTGCTGCCTTGCACTTTTAGCCCACACCATAGAACTACAAAGCTAAGCTCTCTCTGAGCCAGGGGCCCTGAAAGTGATAACGAATCTCAAGTAACCTTTTTGCAGCTATTAGACAAGGATAGTATAGCCCATTGATTTTATTTGCATAGAGTAAGGATGAGTATGATTTTAGTCTCCATGCAGCAGTAAAAATAGCAAATCAGGACCACAGAATTTCTTATTAGCTGGCTGACTACTTTGTAGACTGGAAGTAATACCAAGGGAAGCCATTAGAAATGCTACTAGGGAGCTTGGCATTTGAGTCCTGTGAAAATTGTCTGAGGGAAGGGCTAATAGACAAGAAATGGTTAAGGTAAAATTAGTAAAATATTATTTTATTATATTTTATAATATTATTATATTAGCCTCCTTTAAAAAAACCCACCCATATCAGTAACTATTTTTAATACACTTTTTGTTATTCGTCTGCATGCGTGTAACTGTGCATTTGTGGATGAATAATACAAGTGATTTTCAAGTACTGTACTACAAGTAAAATATTTGATTTGTGTGCATAATGCTCGTGCGGTCTGGTTCTCATATAAATATTTCTAATGAAAAGTCTCATTCAGTGACAATGGACAGGAATAGAGTATGTATGTAGTATAGAGACATGCTTCTAGCCTATGATAATGTAGTCACCTCTTCAGTTTTAAACAGAATGATTTTCCCAATCTCTCCTTTGTCCAGGAGTACCTGCACTTAGTAAATAAAGGTTCTAGCTTCTACTCTGTGTGGGGGTAACAAGGCCCAGAAAGCAGCACAATTGTCTTGGTCCCTATGTGTGGTGGGGCAAATTGTGGAATGGCCAGACAGAGGATTCTTCATCACTATCTTGCCATGGGCCAGTGTTCTGTGGTGGCTCTCTCTGCGGCACCTTGGATGGAAGGCTTGGGGATATAGCAAAAGTCTAAGCAATGATCCAATATGCGGAGAGAATATAACAAGTTGCAACCACTACTATAATCTGGAAGCTGCACTAGGAGCTTCAGAGTGTCAGCACCGTTGTACCATTATATTGCTTCAGTTTGGGAACAGAGCTACGCCCTTTCTGAAACTGAATGCAAAACCCATTTACTCAGGTTTTGAATTGGGAATGAGAATTAGGCCTATAGTTTGCAACATATATTAATTATGATGGATAATTAAGATGTAATTTGGATGTGGGGGTGGTAGTTGTTGATATTGTTGTCTTTTAATTTGTTGTTGCAAAGTGGAAGAGATTTCTAGGTGTTTTATTGTTTTGAGTACACATTGTAGAGGAACTCCTGGGAAGCATGCAACTGATCACATGAGCTGTGTTCCTTACTTGGACTCATTCTAATCAGATGATCAGAAAGCATATTTTTCTGTGAACTTTGCAATAAAAAATATTCTAGAATAAAATTGACCTGATTATTAGAAATGCTGAGCAGCTGTAACTCCCACTAAAGTCAACTATGCTTGGCTTCCCTGAAAATCAGGCAATGTGTTTTTACTACTTTCAAAACTCCTTTTACACTGGGCACACGTAGTGACCTGCTGATTTGTACTCTTTAGGGATGTTGCCATAAGGTGAGCTCTTTCTTGGGGAGGTGGTTAAACAACATCCAACTACACATATTAAGACTGAGACCCACCAAAATGATGCATTTTCCCCAAGGACTGCGGGTTTTCAGACCCTACTATGGGTCAGTGGCTGCCCCGTCCCAGAAACAGGATAATGAGAACAGGCAGCCAATCAGTGTTGCTGCACCTGCTGAGAGGCAGCTTCCTTTCTCAGCATGTAGATGAGATTTCTCCTTTTCTTCCCCCTTCCCCAGTCTAAACACAAAGGGATGGATAGCTACTGAAGTGTTCAGCCCTGTGCTCTCAGAGCATCTGGGAAGTAGATAATCTTCAACAGCTCTGCAGATCACCACCCCTCTCTGACACCTCATGTTCCCTTCCTTGCCTCCAGGCCTGTGGTGGAGAACCCCTGAAGCTGTGCTGCCTCCATGCCTGGGGTGTGTGTGTGAGCATTCACGCAGGTTTGAGGGATGGGGGTAGATATATTACTGCAGTTGTCTTGCCCCTACACCAGGGACAGGAGGTGAAGAAGAACTTCTAGAGCTGGAAAGCATCAGCAAGTCTGTTGGGGCTGGGGTGGGAAGATGTGGTGGTAAGGGGTGCAGGCTTAATTAAAATAAGCATTTGTGGGTTTTGGAAGCACCTATGTTATCAGGCAGCACTTTTTGTAAATTAATGTAAATTAAAAATCTAATTTTTAGTAACAAGTTTTTGCCAGATTTGAAAACTAAAAGAAAACAAATGAATAAGCTTGTTTATATGTGTAACCTGTTCAGTGCTATTTTTATTTTATTAATCATCACTATGTTCAGCAAAAGAAAGAATTCATGATGGTGACAGTCACATTATGATGTTCCTCATCTAGTTAAATAAGATTATAAAGTATGAAATAAAATTGTGCAACAAAAATAAAATAGATGCAGTCTATTCCCCTGTGTCTTTAAAAAGGAGATGGTAGAAGAGATGTCAGAGAGCAGAGAGAAAAGGTCAGAAAAAATGGCAAAGCCACTAGGAATGGCAAGGAGTCTTCTGAGAGGAAAGATGTTATTCATGTTCATGACATAGTGATTTACACCTGCCAATGTATGGCTACAGAATACTCTTTAATCACTGCATATCCATACCCCCACATTTATTAATTTGCCTTTTCACTCACGTATGTTCAGCACACATTCTTTCATCATGTTATACAAATTATACCTGTAGCTAGAGCAAAAACACCTGTTATACACTTTGGTCAACATTTGTACAATTATTTTGATTAACTGCCATTGTAAAGGCATCTTAGTAATCATAACACAATGTATAAATATTGAAGTAAGGGACAAGCCTTGTCTTCATATTCTGAAACAAATTTACTTGGTGGTTTTGTCTTTTACTTTAAACCACATACACAAAATGAAAGGGTAAATGGAATCCAAATAACCATTTACTAACTGCATATGTAACATGCAAGGTCTAGTGACATACACTACTCCTCCAGCAAAATTTTGGTGGTTTTGAAACAGAAAAATGAAGGTGACTAGAAAGCTTACAAACAATTTAAAGCGATGCTAGCCTAATCCTACATGTTACACTGATGGTTCTTTATTTTCTGTTTCTTAGGGTAAATCAACACTCGGGTAAATCAGCCCTGGTGGTTGGCACCTGAATCTGAATACTCAGATCAGCCTCCCCTGAATATGAGCATTCCCACAGCGAAGCCCTGTCCACATTACTATGTCCTCACTGTTTCTTAACTTGCCTGTGTGTGTTCAGGAAAACATCCCATGGTTTTGTGTGCTGAGTGGCTGTAGGATTCTTTCCCAGTCAACTCTGTCAATTGCTGGAGGATTTATCTGTCCTTTGGGGGAAATTGTGGGAAGGGCATTAGAAGACTATCAGCATTCGAGTGATCTTGCCTATGTCTTTGCTGCAAAGTGGGCAGTTTCCAGCCCAAGCTAAAGCACAGCTCCAGTTTTAGACTGTGCCCCCAACTATGCAGACAAGCATGGGTTCCAAGCACAAATAAGCATGTACTTGAGGGGTTTGTATGTGGATGATTGAGGGGAGACTGGGCAAAAACACATGAAGTAGCATGGGCTAAGATTACAACATGGAAATATTCTTAAAAAGGAAGGATGAAGGATCTAGGGAATATTATGCTATAATGATGCTGGGAAACAATAAAAATGTAAGAAAGCAGGATGAGGTGTTTTTTGTTGTTCTGCTATTGATATCTTGACCATTGTACAACAGTTAAAGATTACTGGCAGCAATATTTTGTTCTGAGGTCAGGGCTATTGATTTTAGAGTATAAACAGAGCTGGATGTAATAAATCTTAGTAATAATTCTATTTGGACAAAAAGAAAAGTGCAATAATTAAGTACAAAACAAGCTATATAAAGATATCTTTGAGATATCTAAAGGAGCATTTACTGAAGGCATCCGTATATTCTTGTAACATTTTTAGCGTTCTGCCTAGGATAAAGCATGGTGGGAACAGAGTGTTCCTTTTCCAACTGTATTGGATGATTCCTACAGATAGAGGTGTGTCTCGCTCGCTCGCTGCACATTTTTGGATGGGCAAGAGAAGAATTCCTATTTAGCGAGCCAAAGCCATTCATCAAACAGAAGATGAAATGATCTTCAAAATTTGTGAGACAAATCACAAGGATCAGAGCAATTTAATAAAGCAGAAAAGGTATCCAAGGAAACCTTAATATATATTTCATCTAATCTTATTATCAGACATGACCTCAGGTAACGTTTTGTCCCCCACAGGATAGGTAACCACAGCACCTGAAAACATTTACATTCTTTATGGTGCTTCACTGTGTATCTGCATTTTATTTGTTTGGAATTTAATAAACAAAACAAACAAAAAAGCAGAGAAGAGCTAGCTGAAGTTTTCTTAATTTACTATAACTTGAAATTGCTGAACCTAATAAATTACCATGGCAAAAAGTTAGACAGCAAGTTATATGTGGGTCAGAAGAAAATTGTAATCTAAATGGAGGGCAGGTCTACTTAAGGCATATTTATCATTCACTGTTTATTATTTTTTTTATGGTAATGCCTAGGGAAAAATTGAGAATGAGTTCCTATTGTGCTAGGCATGACACAAAGTCCCTCTCTCAAAAAGTGTACAATCTAAAAGGACAAGAAAGACAAAGAGTGGAGAAAGGAATATAACATAAAGCAGAATGAATAGAAAAATGGTTTGCAAATGTCAGTGGCACCACATTTTTTTTGTTTTATTTAAATCCCTTCATTGGGGTTATGAAAAGAGGGGATTAAGTTAGGAGGGTTGTATCAGCAGGGGAGGCAGAGGTTCACAATGTGTATTCTGTGTGGCTGAGTTACCTGCTTGTTTCCAGCTGCTAAATCACATTAACAGACATCCAAAAATACACTTTCTTCATATCACTTTTCCACGCAAGCAGCTGCTGTAATTGCCACAGGGGTGCTATGTGACCATGAATAGGAAGAGAGGTGTTAAATTGTGATCTGCACTATGAAAGGACTGAGAACCCTTCACCTATGTGCCATTAAACAAGAAATGTTATATTATTGTCTGTGGTTTTAGTTCTGTTGTTCTGGCAGCAACTCTTTTCATTCCTCCTTTTCTTCTGTGATATATTTCCTTCGTTGTTACACATGTGGGAACATCTGGTAATTGCAGTGTGTCGTCACGTCTGTTGAATTCACATGTTGAATTGTTAAGTGGTGGTGTTAAGGCATCGTGTGTGCTTCATTCTGCTCCTGCCATAGAGCTACATGCTAGCTTTGGGGGGCTTTTTACTGATGAAGTAAAGAAATATGTTTTAAAGTGACAATCCTGTGACATTGTATTAGGAAATCAGTTATGATCAATTCCATCAAACTACACAGTAATGTTTGCCTGATTAATATGGTGAATTGCCGTGCTGATTAATGTCCAGTGCCATATGTTGTTCGGTAAATAGTTTTATGCCATTCATGACTGTGGGCAAAATTGTACATTCACTTATTTTAGTGAATAAAAATTCCTCTTGAGGCAGGATGGTGTGTACCATTCTCCTTCTCCCGTCCCATCCCCAAGGTCCATGTCTGCCTCCACGTGCAGGCATCATCTCCACTATGTTCAAGACTCCATGGATGGCACTGTGTATTCTCAGGAATTTGTGGGATGTGGAAGATATTGTATTGGATGGAGACATGGCTGGCTGGAAAGCAGGGCTTTGGAGGGGAGCCCAGAGCTGGAGCGCGGAGCAGCTCCGGAGCACTGGAGCTGCAGGTTTTTGCCTGGAGCTGGAGTGGAGCCGGAGCACAGCTCCAAAGCCCTGCTGGAAAGAGATTTATATTTGCTTCCCTTCCTTCCTACTCCCCAAGTTTTCTAAGAAAAGAATGAGATGATAATTATCTGGCCTTGAGCTTTTGTTATCTTGTATGCTGCCCACGTTTGCAGTGGGGTACCTGTGCCAGGTGGTGTTCCTATTATCTAAAGACAAGGGACACTGGCAAGAGCTGGTGGCATTGGGTCTCAGTACAGATAATCTTGGCCTTGAGTAGATCCCAGAGGATCCATGGGGTTTGGAGGTGAGCCCAATTGAACATTGTGTGTGTGTGGGGGGAATAAGGAACAATGTGTCCTCTTTTCCATCAGATTTTTGAATTTTGACACTTTTGGTCCATCTCTATAGCTGGTTGAAAAGTGGAATGAGTTTTTCGTGATTTTTTTTTTTTGTGGAAAAATTCATCCTTTTGCTTATTTGTCTTAATGATGTTGTTGAAAATGTTCCACATTTATGTGAGGGCATGGTCACATAAATTTCCTTCTCTTGAGCCATCTCCCATAGGTTGTACCATGGGAAGGGTGATCAAGTCCAAGAATTGTGTATATGTGCTCTTTGCACTGCATGAGGGTTATTTCTCTATGGCTTTATTTAAAGTGAGCATGAATTTGTTTTTCTCTGCAGTCCCCACCCAGATACCCTTTTTATATGTTCCATTTCTCTGTCACAGTTCTGATCTAACATCTAAACAGGAAAAAGATAGAATGCCTGCATGACTTGCTTTTCATTGAGTAGAACCCAGAAGGAATGAGAATCTGTGAATATTGGAAACAGGGAGTTGAAACAGTTTTTTATAAGTATCTCCTGCTTGGTGTTCGAAATCTCTTCTCTTCAAGTGTGAAAGATATGTGTGCAGACATTAGTGAATTGAATGTTAATTGGATTATATTTCCCTCAGCCCCATAATGCATCTCTCTTCTTCCCCAAGGTCTTGTGCTTGCCTGCTGAGGAACTGTGATTTATTTTCAGTTATAAATGGGAAATCTAAACTGGTAGAAAGTGCCAGACTGGGCACTTATATGATGCAAACATGTCCACTAGGGACCAGCGTGGAACTGCTAAACTGCTTGTAACAAGAATCAGATTTTGTCTTTTGTCACTAAAGATTTTATAGGAGGATTAGTGGAAAGGAAAGGGATACAGAAATGTTTCCCACAATCAGTGATCACTTTTTTGTCCTTTAGAAACACAGGACAGAAAACTACTGGGACTCCGTATTAAAACTAAACTCTTTATTTGTATATTTACAATGAGTAAAAGCAGCATTAGTTTAGATGTAAGAACCATCTGTGGTATATGGTCTGAACTTGGAGCACAGACACAGAAAGTGGACCTCATTTTGGGGAAATTATTTAGAAACAACATCCCCTTGTCAGTAGAATCTGAGAATTGGTGTTAGAAAATCCAGAGGATTTCTGATAGGCATGTTCCAAATTGAAACCATCCTAACAATACAAAAGATAGCAAAAACTTATAACAGGCTTTAACCTAATCTTTGATTATTTTCAGCAGAATTATTGGCTAAAATATTATTTACATATATTCATCGAAAAAAGATGGACACATATGTTCATCAGAAAGATTGACACCTAGCAAACAAGTGAGAGTTTTTCCGCTGGATGTCAAGCAGTTAGACATCAAGGACAGAGATATTTAAAAAAATATCCCCTTGATACTAGAATTGTCCTTTCAGACTAGTCCTTAGAAACCGCAGGTAATAATATGGATATATTAAAATAATTTGGGTAGTACTAGTCTTACGAACTACACACATTGACAAATCAAGAGTCCACCCATCTCCTCAGTATCTTGAGATTTATTTTTTTAATGAATAAATCTGGAGTTTTTTGTTTTCTATTTGGCTTTTGAGCCTTTGGGGGTACATTCAGATCACATTTGCTAGCTTTTCTTCACAGCCATGAGGGCTGGAAACTTACCTATTATTAATGAAAGTTGAGATTATTACATAATCACTTACCTCCAGAAACTGGGGTTTGAAGAACACCAAAAATTGCAAGACTCATTACTATAACGAATAGAAGTTCTAAGATCTTGATTCAAAATGTGGTTAATTCCAGAGCTGGATTATGACCAGAGCAGCAAATTCTTAAGAACTCACAAAGAAATTGAGTTAGTATTCCCTTATCATTACTATATTTTTCTGCTAGTATTGAGGTTATAAGATTAATTCCTTTTACTCTTTATAGGCTAATGGAAGAGCCTATGCTGTTTCTGTACTTCACTGCACAATATCATGTTATGAGATTAACTAGTAAAAGTTAGAACCTAAAAGTTTACAGTGAGTATACACAATTTACAGAAACTCACAAAATGGTATACACGTTTATGGAACATTTATATCAGATACTGAATCTACCTAGAGTTTATAAGTGGATATACAAGTTTTAATAAACTGAACACACAAAATACATGTGAATTGTAAACAGAGGAACAGTGAACATTTTTATATTTACAATTTTGAATTATACCTTGAATATTTCTAATTATGATCAGTATTTTTATTTCTTGGACTTGTGTGAAAAGCTAATGGAAATTTTGTTTATCATTGCATTTTACATTAATTACTGAATAGTGATGTATAGAATTTTAATTATTTCAATGTGAAAATATCTGTTTTAACTACTATAAAAATATCATATTATATACCAAGCCCCAGTCCTGCAAAGACTTATGCACATGCTTACCTTTAAAGTTTAAAATTAAACACATGTTTAAGCCATCCTATAACTGATAGAAGTTATGTAGAAACTTTCCCCATGAGCAGGCTATTCCCAAACTGTCCACTTTGCACTTTGCTCTTGAGCATCTGTTCTGACCATTGTCAGAGACAGAATACTGGAATAGATAAGACTATTGCTCTGAAGTTTCCATATTCTTAAATAAGGCATTCCAGCTGAATAAAGCCATACATCAAAATAAATTATACTGTAGGTGTATTAGAACCTGGTACAGAGGGACAGGCATGTACATGATTTAAGTTTACCACGTGGAACTTAAGTGGGACTTAAGTGGTGCATACACTTGGCACTACCTTTTGTATGGGGCGAGTACCAACCATTGACTTCAACCATTTATGTCTGTCTTCCGTAAATGTTTCTAGAGAGAGTGAGACACTGTATATGTTTGTGGAAACCTTATATTACATTATTAAAATTTTGTTACATGTTATAATCAGGCCATTTTCAGAAACAGCATTATGGAACCAAAAAACTCATTGTGACATTGAGACAACACCCTTCTATTTAAAATAAAATTGTGGGGATAGTGGCCAAGTTCATTAGCATTTTCCCTCTTGACTGAGGCCAGATTCAGTGGCCTCAACTTAGTCCCAAATGGGAGTTTATAATAAAACCATAATCATTACAAAACTGCCACAAACAGTAGCATACTGTTATTTTATTTTACTTTAATTTGTCTGAGTGGCCCAGAACTGGAAAATAAGGATATTGCAGATCAGAATTGAAGGGGCACTTGAGGGATTTGTATAAGGAAGCTTGTATAATATTGATCCTCACTGTATCTGAATCTGGGATAATATTGGTCTTTCCTTTACATGCACACAAAAGTCACAGTATTCTGTTAAAAAACATTCTCATGTTTGCTTCTTAAAACATTACATAAAATTTTGAATGTATGGCCCCAAGCCCACAAATGCTTGTGACTGGAATAATCACTTTGACTTAAAGTCCAAGGGACTATGCAAGTCCCATGCATATGTATAAGTATTGTTACTCACCTATGTAAAGGTGGGGGCATGGCAGGTGGAGGCCGGGGACCCATCCAACATTCCCCCACTCCCTGACTGCCCCCCCCCCGGACTCCCCTTACCATTCTGGCTCCACGTGTTTGCAAAACACACTGCCCGGTGGGTCGGTTTGTGTGTTACCCAGGGCTGCAGACAGAGGGAGGGGGGAGCGGGGGAGGGCTCTGGCTGCTGGAGGCCAATGGGAGCAGCTCAATTGGCCCAGCCGCCCAATCAGCAGCCGCACTCTGCATGGAAGGGAGGGAGGCGAGGGAGAACCCCCCCCCCCGACATTTTAACCTTGTTACCAGTTCCTCCCGGACGGCTATTTAGAGACGCAAAAGCTGGACATGTCCGGGGAAATACGGACGGACGGTAACCCTAGATAACAGTAACTGGAAAGCACTGAAACATCTTCAGGTCTCCCTCTTTCAAACTGTCTCAGCAGCCCAAGTCTGTGGTGTGAAGCTGGGAAAGATCACAACCTAACAAAAATTGCTACCAGTAACTTATTGAAAGTTATAATAAGTATTAGAACAAGTGGCTCAGTCCTTGGCCCCTTTTCTAGCAGTTTTGTGCTCAGAAATCTATCCTGAAGAGGAAGCCAAAAATTTTGCTGATATACAGGTCAAGGCCATGAGGAGTTAGGTCTAGAGCACACAACACTCTGTGCAGTCCTCAGCTGCACAGCAATTCTTATGGGATCACAACAGCCGGCATAATTTAGAGCAGCCCTTAGGCTGTATGCTTAGCACAATTGAGGATTGAGCCTCAAATCCTACTAGTAATAAATCTTAAGCTATTCTGCTATTATGAAGAGCAGTACTGAGTTGTATTTGTATTAACTAGATTCTAAAGGTTTTATTGGAAAGAGTGACTACAAAGGACCTGAGAAATAGCAGCATTATTACTTTTTTATGTTCGCTTTAACAAAATAGATTAAATACTGTTCACTGCCTTTTATTGGCACTAAAATGTTTATCCACTATTTACAGTATGAATCCTCCTTCTTGTACGCTTTCACATGCCAATGTCAGCTTCCTATCTATATAAATAAACAGAATTGCTAATGCCTTTTAGCCCTTCTTAAAATACCTGTACTTCACATTGGAAAGACTATCAAGTATTTCCAAGTAATCTAGTCACTTCTCAGTAACTGATTGCTTTTGAATGGCAAATGCTCCTCTCTCTTCTGTCAGCACAGGGGAACTCAAAGCTGTCAATTTATTTAGGGATACCGAAGTAGGGAATATGTTTCCCCTCCCCCATAGAAGCCTTTTCCAGGAAGATCAGGTAAGTAGGGGCTGAGACTGAGGGATATCCACTTCTTGTGATATGATTGCTTCTCGAGACTCAGAGGACAGCATGTCAAGAGTAACTTGCACTAGCTGACCTCCCAAACACATTGAATGTCCACCCTTGAGTTGTTAAGTGCTTTGGAAGGCAGGGATTGGGCAGGGTGTTGTAGCAGAGGGAGTTAAGGACTCTTGCTACCATGGAAGAAAGTCCGGGGACCAAGAAATATTGCCAAAACAATCATCTTTTTGTCACTTATTTCTGAAGTGTGGGTATCCACATCATTCATAGGCCTGGGGATTAGTTGGCCTGTGAGTACCTTATGTTCTCATATGGAACATTGATACATAAGAATTTTCTTTGGTCTGTTCCCATGAAAAAGCCTTCTTCTAGGAAATAAAAAAAGCCCCTTATGTAATTCTGAAGTTGATGTATAATTTATTTTTGTAAATCTATTAAGTCTCTTTGATTTGAGAGTGAACTACCCTCTCCTTAAAATCTTTCTATTCTGTCTAGAATCAAATTGGGTCTGTTATGCTCTTTCAGTCTCTCTAGTTTTAATGCAAGATAAAGCTGAATATGATTCCCTGGAAGGATAAAGAACTAACAGATAAAGGAAAAAAAGTAAAATTCATTATCCACCAGTTATAGAAGCTCAGCGATGATGGTTTATTTTAAGAGTTGTAGAAACATAAAAAGTAAGTGGTGCAGTCCTTGCAATAAAGGATCAAGGACCAGATCTTGCTCTTATTGAAGTCATTGGCAAAACTCTCACTTTGATGGGAGCAGGATTTGACTGACTCTGACTTTGATGGGAGCAGAATTGCGGCCTATGGCAATGTTGGGGAAAAAAAATAGGCCATGCTAATATTTTTGGTAATGAGATGGTTTTACACTCTTACTTTTGACCCAGTCAGTTAATTTTCATTACTAGGCTGCAAATTAATCTGTTTTTGTTTCCTTTTCTACAACACATTTACTAGTTGTTATAAAAGCTTTATTCAATTTATTATGCTTTTTTCAATTGTTAACTCACCTCAGTTTTAATGTACTGTTTGCCATTAATTTATTAATTAGCAGCTAAAGCTACATAGGTTTTCTGTTTAGCACCACAGATAACTAAATAAAATTATATAAACTCTGATTTTTTTTTTTTTTTTTTTTTTTTTACTTTGAGAGACTAAGATGTTAACTAAGGCCTGGTCTACACTAGGCGTTTTTGTTGAAGTTAGCGCCGTTACATCGAATTAACCCTGCACCTGTCCACACTGCGATGCTATTTAGTTCGACATAGAGGTCTCTTTAATTCGACTTCTGTACTCCTCCCCGACGAGGGGAGTAGCGCTAAATTCGACATGGCCATGTCGAATTAGGCTAGGTGTGGATGGAAATCGACGCTAATAGCTCCGGGAGCTATCCCACAGTGCACCACTCTGTTGACGCTCTGGACAGCAGTATGAGCTCGGATGCTCTGACCAGCCACACAGGAAAAGCCCCCGGGAAAATTTGAATTTGAATTCCTTTTCCTGTCTGGCCAGTTTGAATCTCATTTCCTGTCTGGACATCGTGGCGATCACAGCAGCACTGGCAACGATGCAGAGCTCTCCAGCAGTGATGGCCGTGCAGTCTGTGAATAGAAAGAGGGCCCCAGCATGGACTGATCGGGAAGTCTTGGATTTCATCACTGTGTGGGGCGATGAGTCCGTGCTTTCTGAGCTGCGCTCCAAGAAACGGAATGCAAAGATCTATGAGAAGATCTCTAAAGACATGTCAGAGAGAGGATACAGCCGGGATGCAACGCAGTGCCGCGTGAAAATCAAGGAGCTGAGACAAGGCTACCAGAAGACCAAAGAGGCAAACGGACGCTCCGGATCCCATCCCCAGACATCCCGTTTCTATGAGGCACTGCATTCCATCCTCGGTGCGGCCGCCACCACTACCCCACCACTGATCGTGGACTCTGAGGATGGGATAGTGTCCACGGCCGGTTCCTCGGACATGTTAGGGGACGGGGAAGATGAGGAAGGAGATGAGGAGGGCGAGGCAGTCGGCAGCGCTCACAACGCTGATATCCCCGACAGCCAGGATCTCTTCATCACCCTTACAGAGATCCCCTACCAAGCGTCCCCAGCCGTTATCCCGGACACAGAATCTGGGGAAGGATCAGCCAGTAAGTGTTGTAAACATCTAAACATTTATTTTTAACAGAACAGGAATATTAACAATTAAAAGAATGGGTTGTTCATGATTACTTTGCCCTAGGCGCTTAACGGTTCAGTCATGGACAGTGCAAGTTTAGAAAAAAAATCTAGCAATGTCCAGTTTTCCGTGATTGTCCTGCCCAAGCCGCTCTACTGTTTAGTCCCTGCTACTGCAGCTACAGTAAAATGCGGTCTATATGTCCGGGGATAGAGCAGTAATCCTCCTGGGACATCTCGATGAAGCTCTCCTGGAGGTAATTGGAAAGCCGTTGCATGAGGTTCCTGGGGAGAGCGGCCTTATTGGGTCCTCCGAAGTACGACACGTTGCCGCGCCACGAGA
The DNA here is from genome assembly GCF_013100865.1 of Trachemys scripta elegans. Lineage (NCBI taxonomy): Eukaryota > Metazoa > Chordata > Testudines > Emydidae > Trachemys > Trachemys scripta. Next base: position 104,694,384 of record NC_048303.1, read on the forward strand.
CTATCAAGTACTCGGGAATCATTGCTCTGCACAGCAGGGCGGCATACAGCCCTGGTCTTTGGAGGCTTTCCCGGAGCATTCTCTCTCTCTCGCTCTCAGAGATCCTCATCAGGGTGATGTCGCTCATGGTGACCTGCTTTGAATTAGGTAGGGGAATGTTAGTGTTGGGACTGCTTGCCCGTTCCTTTACAGAACTGTAACCGCTGGTTTGCAGCCACGCGGTGGAGGCGGGAGAGGGGCAGCCGAAAGGGATCGTTCCCGGGGACAGCCGCGAGGGGGTGGGACAGGGGCAGAGTTCCCGCTTGCCGGATTGCTGGCAGCAGGGACTGACATTGCTTTAAATGTGAAATGAGGCCAGTGGTAATATAAAAGTTTTAAAGTGCCACAAGTCTACGGCTTACCATGTCTGCCTGCAACAGAAATTCCGTTGTGCTGCCCCGCTTCTCAAATGTGCTGTGCAAGACCCCAGGCACTGAATGCGAAGGCCGAGCATTCGACCTTGTGCTGAGTGCGCATGTGATAGGTGCTGTGCATGGTCTTGTTCACAGAGAAAGACTATGTTCTTTGTTCACAACTACATTTATCTTTCTGAGGAATTCACTCCCTTTTTCCCATTTCCACAGCCCCATCTGCGACTGTCTCACAACCTAGCCTGGCATCACACTCCCAGAGGCTAGCGCGGATTAGGCATAGGAAGAAGAGGACACGGGAGGACATGTTCTCGGAGCTTATGGCCTGTTCCCGAGCCCAGGCAGCACAGCAGACCCAGTGGCGGGAGAACTTGACCCGAATGCACCAAGCAAACATGGATCGGGAGGAGAGGTGGCGGCAGGAAGACCAGCAGGCGACTCAAACGCTGCTTGGACTACTGAGGGAGCAAACGGACACTCTCCGGCGCCTTGTGGATGTTCTGCAGGAACGGAGGCAGGAGGACAGAGCCCCGCTGCAGTCTATCTCTAACCGCCCTCCCCCGCCACCAAGTCCCATACCCACCTCACCCGAAGTGCAAAGAAGGAGAGGCGGCAGAGTCCGTGCTAACTCTCACTCCACCCCTGCAGAGAGCTCTAGTAGCAGAAGGCTCTCATTCCCCAAAATTTGAAAAGTTCTTTCCTTCCCGCCTGACACAAGCCCCCGTCCAAGTTTCACCTCCCAGTTCCATGTGTAGTTGATAATAAAAAATACGTTTCTGTTAACTACTGTTTCAATCATGTTCTTTTGGAGGAGGAGGGGAAAGGGGGTTGGTAATTGGACAGGACAGTCACCTTTGGCAGGGTACATAGGCGGGGGCAGGTACAGCAGCAGGGCACATACACAGTGCAGTGATGCAGTGACTAGTTACCCTGGTTAGTCTGGGAGGTGGTTTTCATGTTATGTGGTGGGGGGTGGGTTGCTCTGTGACTTTGTGGCGGGGGAGGGCAGTTACAGATCTTAAGCGGCGGTCCTTATGCAGGATCACAGAGCCACGCAGCAGGGGATCTGTAACCGTCCTCCCCCTGCCACAAAGTCACATAGCCCCCCCATACACACAGTCCCGATCAGGAGGGGTGACAGGCTCCCTTGAAACAACCATCCCACCGCAGCGGAGCCTGTCAATCCTTGAGTTTAGAAGCTTCATTCGCGTCACTACACTACACCCGCTCCGCACCACAGTCTGCGTCCCAGTTTTAAAAAATTCCCGCGAAAACAGTATTAAAGAAAACGGTGTGCATTAACGAAGTAGAACTATTTTTATTTCGAAACGTGTGTTGGAAGGGGGGTGAAGGGAGTATGTAACTGGATAGGATAGTCAACATTAACTGGGTAAAGAAACGGGGGCAGGTTCAGCTTCTCTGTACACAAACTTTAAAGTCACAGGTTACCCTGCTTACTCAGGAACTTAGCTTTCAAAGCCTCCCGGATGCACAGCGCTTCCCGCTGGTCTCTTCTAATCGCCCGGCTGTCTGGCTGTGCGTAATCAGCAGCCAGGCTATTTTCCTCAACCTCCCACCCCGCCATAAAGGTCTCCCCCTTGCTCTCACAGAGATTGTGGAGCACACAGCAAGCTGCTATAACAATGGGGATATTGGTTTCGCTGAGATCACAGCGAGTCAGTAAGCTTCTCCATCTCCCCTTGAGACGGCCAAAAGCACACTCCACCACCATTCTGCACTTGCTCAGCCGGTAGTTGAAGAGTTCTTTTTCAGTGACCAGGGCGCCAGAATAGGGCTTCATGAGCCAGGGCATTAGCGGGTAGGCTGGGTCCCCGAGGATGACTATAGGCATCTCCACATCCCCAACAGTTATTTTGTGGTCCGGGAAGTAAATACCTTGCTGCAGCCGTCTAAACAGACCAGAGTTCCTGAAAACACGAGCGTCATGAACCTTGCCCGGCCATCCCACGTAGATGTTGGTAAAACGTCCCCTGTGGTCCACCAGTGCTTGCAGCACCATGGAAAAGTAGCCCTTTCGGTTAATGTACTGGGTGGCCTGGTGGTCCGGTGCCAGGATAGGGATGTGAGTTCCATCTATGGCCCCACCGCAGTTTGGGAATCCCATCGCTGCGAAGCCATCTATGATCGCCTCCACGTTTCCCAGGGTCACTACCTTTGGCAGCAGTACATCGATTGCCTTCGCTACTTGCATCACAACAACCCCCACGGTAGATTTGCCCACCCCAAACTGGTTCGAGACTGACCGGTAGCTGTCTGGTGTTGCAAGCTTCCAGAGGGCTATGGCCACTCGCTTCTGGACAGTCAGTGCAGCTCGCAACCGGGTGTCATTGCGCTTCAGGGCAGGGGACAGCAACTCACAAAGTTCCAGGAAAGTTCCCTTCTGCATGCAAAAGTTTCGCAGCCACTGGGATTCATCCCAGACCTGCAGCACTATGCGGTCCCACCACTCAGTGCTTGTTTCCCGTGCCCAGAATCGCCGTTCCACGGCATCAACATGATCCATTGCCACCGTGATGTCCTCGGCGCTGGGTCCCATGCTTTCTGAGAGGTCTGTGCTACTCTCAGACTTCAGGCCATCACCGCGGTGCCGTAGCCTCCTCACCTGACTTTTCTGCATCTGCCTCAGGGAAAGCTGTATGATAAGCTGCGAGGCGTTGAGAGTGGCCACAACTGCAGCGATGGTCGCAGCGTGCTCCATGCTCGCAGTGCTGTGGCGTCCGCGCTGTCAATGACTGGAAAAGTGCGCGAACTGATTTCCCGCCGGCGCTTTCAGGGAGGGAGGGCGGGAGTGATGGACGGATGACAACAGTTACCCAAAAGCACCCTGGACACATTTTGTTACCCAGAAGGCTTTTGCGGCTACACCCAGAATTCCAATGGGCAGAGGGGACTGCGGGAACTGTGGGATAGCTGACCACAGTGCACCGCTTCAAATGTCGACACTTTCAACGTTAGTGTGGACTCACAAAGTCGAATTACTGTCCTTAGTGTGGACACACACGTTCGACTTTGCAATATCGATTCCAAAAATTCGATGCAAGTAATATCGAACTACTCTCGTAGTGTAGACAAGGCCTAAGACTTGGATTTGACCTTAGACTCTTATATCTCCCTGCAAAAGTTACTCTTCAAAATTAAAAGATGAAAACTATACAACATAAGCAAATTCGATAATTCTTAATGCTGATGTTAACATATGGCTAGTTATAAATTATAAAAACAGTTACCATTTAAATAGTTAAACCATACCGATATATGGGCAGTTGGAGAAAAAAATCTGTCATTTTCCCCCCTCAACAATATAAAAGTAACATTTTTATCGCTTCTACCTTTTTAAAGTGCAAATGGTTCAGTAGGAAATGGTACACATTATTTAAATTGTTCTGTGCAAGGTTTGTGACAGAGCATCAGAGTTAATCGTGACTTCAGTGTGAGGATACCAAACTATTTTATCCTTAGGCTACCCTTACTACAGACTTTTGAACTGGTGGAGAGCTTGTGATACCTCATTAGACAGAATAATTGTGGCAGAGGTGTGACCTTGTACCTCTGAGCGGTCTCCCATTCAATGGTGTGAATGACTAAGTGGGTCAGTCCCAGAAGATTGTAAGCCATTCATTCTCATTAGGCTGCTAGTCATGGAACTTTAGTAATATATCAAGCTGCTTGAGAAAAGCAGTGATTTATAGAAGGCATTTCTGCATCTGTCACTCTTAAAGCAATCAGTAGTTTGAAAGAACTTAAATTACCTGAAAATTCAAATGTAAGTATTACATGCTTTAATTTTATTTCTTCAATGGAGCCACTTTTATTGCATGCAGACTGATAAGAGATTAATCAGTAATGGAGCTATAAACATAATTAATACTACAGGTGCCTTATCTTTTAAAATTAATTATCGTGATTGAAAGTATTTGCTGTGGCTACAATAGCATTAGTGCTACAATTGACAAACCTGAGTGAACTGAGCAATCCAAATAATCTTCTGAAATTCATTAGTTTTCTCATAATTTTTCTATTTGGTATATCTGGAAAAAAAAACATAGATTTTTGTCTTTGTATTTAATTGTCTGTTATGGAGTTGGTGCAGTTATAGTTGTAGACATTATAGATGTGATTTTTTTTTTAAATTTATTTCTCTCTCTCTCTCCTCTTCCCCCAATCCCCCTGCAAATGTTCAGAATTTTTTTTTTCACTTTAGGTTTCTACTGTGATGGTATGAAATAGGAAAATTTCTAGTATAAAAATAATTTATTTATTTATTTTAAATCTGAAGAAAATCAAGAAAACAGAAATTTCATATAAATACTACATGTAACATTCTTATAATTCTTTTTTGTTTCCTTACCCTTATTTCCCTACATTCTAATTTTTCTGTGAAAGTTTTATATTAACATAAAATTTCCTGGCTTTCCAATATGTTAATATTTTTTTAAAAAACTTCAACAATCTTGTAACATTTCTTGCTCTTGGAATACGTATTTATAACTTAACTCCAAATAAATGAGATTTTTGTCTTAGGGCTTGGCTTTACATGGAATTCATGGAGACGCTAATGTGAAATAATAAGGGCGTGAATTTAAAATAAAATAACTATTTTGCACTAGCTCCTCATGTGGACATTCTTATTCTGGAATGAAGGCTTTTTTGTGGTTTGTTATTCCACTTCCAGAGTGGATTCAGGAATTGCTATTCCACACTAGCTATTCATGGGCTTTTTCCTCTATTAGAGAATTCCTTAGAATCTTATTGTAGGAAGAGAGTTCATTTCTTTTCTTCCTTTCTCAGAAGTACATGGAACAATTTTCCAACCTCTGTTAATTACTTTTGTGGTATTCATACCAAACAAGGGATTATGTTTATTGAAAAAGAGATATAATAAGCACCCTTGAAAGGGAAGGGTAAAAAAAAAAAAGTAGGTAACAAGTTTTCTCCATCCTTTAAACCTATTTCTATTTTTAAATGCAGTGATTTTCATGATTTTAGAACTAAATAGTAAATTGTATGGTATCACTGAGAGGAATGAATTTTGTTTATATAGGAAGAAAGCGTATGTAGAATGTAATAGACATCCTCAAATTCATGGAAACAGGAGAGTTAAAAATGTGTTGGGATTGGGCTTTAACAACCAAAAATTGGAAACAAAAGGTGATGCAATTAATGCACCTGACTTCTGTTAGAAATGACACCTGAGATCACTTTTGACTTAAGACCCTTAAATACAATATCGATTCATGATCAAAGTGCTAAGAATAAGGGAATTCTAATTTTAGGTTTTCTTATGATGCATAACTTACATTTATAACATTTTTCATCCAGAAAGATCCCAGCACACTCTACAAACTGTAGGGTGCATTAACTTCAATTAAAATGTACTACTTTTTTGAAATAGCAGGAAGATGTATAACATGGGGATGTATTGTGGGCAAGAGGTGATATAAAATTCTAGATTTATTTTCCATATTTATATGTTTGTCCAGCTCCTAAACATGTACTTCCACTATGCAAAAAAAAAAAAAAGTTTTCTTTGTGTCTTGCTATTGTAGAATGTATAGTGATTTCTACTGCTAAATTTCAGCAATCCATCATCTGGAGGTAAAAGTTTATATGAAAAGTGGTGCTTTCTGAAGATCAAAATATATTGGAACAACCAGAATAGTGATTGGAGACAACAACAGAGGCAACTGAGAGCTTGTCTATATAGGACGATATACCAGTATAGTTAAGTATCAAAGGGGTAGCCGTGTTTAGTCTGGATCTGTAAAAGCAGCAAAGAGTCCTGTGGCACCTTATAGACTAACAGATATATAGTTAACTATAACTTAATTTATAGTTTATACTGGTATAACTCGCCATGTGGCCTGGTCTACACTGTGTGGGGGATCGATCTAAGTTATGCAACTTCAGCTACGTGAATAATGTAGCTGAAGTTGACGTACTCAGATCTACTTACTGCAGTGTCTTCACTGTGGTAAGTCGATGGCTGATGCTCTCCCATCGACTCCGCCTGCGCCTCTCACCCTAGTGGAGTCAATGGGAGAGTGCTTGGCGGTCAATTTATCGCGTCTAGACTAGACACAATAAATCAACCCCCCGCTGGATTGATCTCTACCTGTCGATCCAGCGGGTAATTAGACAAGCCCTTATTCTGGAATAAGAGTGACTTTTTCCAGTTTAGTTTAAGCTACTTCCAAAGAGACATAAATTAAACTAGGAAAAGACAGTTATTCTGGAATAAGTGTTGGGGAGATATACACTGGTATATCTGTAGGACATTAAATTCTCACCCTACCTTATATCTTTATAACATCCTGTGTGAAAGAAGCATGGTCCAAAATGACCGATTGACTGGTGTGAAAGAAATGTGAAGTACCAATGGAAGAAGTTCAGAGATAGCTCACGGATTATATCAAGGAAGCTTGTGTATTTGTGTGTACATGTGTGCACATACATCCCTCTTCTGCATATAGTGACAAACCTACCCAAGTGTGTGATCACTTCATTCTCTAGAAGCCGACCTATTGAGGATATAAGTTCTGCTGCTACATATAACACAGTTCCTACTTTACCATGAGTGTTTGGGCACTGTAATTTTTGGAACAGAAAGACTTGAGTTTTGCCACATTAATGAAGACCATGGATTGCATAAGCATCATTAACATATTGCTATCTTTCATGTATTTTGTTTAGGTGCTAAATAAGGTTTATATAACATGCTCCTTTTAGTCACAGTTTATACTGCACATGCCTGTGTGTGGGTGAGCATAGTCATGCTAGTTCCAGCGCTTCCCTGTCTGACCCTGCACCCAGCCCATAGAGTCCTGTTTTGGAGCTGTGCATGAGGCCTCTGCAAGCCAAAAGGGATTTTTAGAGGTACATTTGCCAGTGATCAGATCCAAAATTTCAGGACACTATGAAGGGCTGCTTTGGAAGGGGAATTAGGATTTAGGTTCAGGCCAGGAAGTAAGCTTTAAAGGGACTGCTGCACCATTGTGGTGGCTATTGGGATTCAAATAATAAAGGACCCATTCATGGTTTCAGGGCACTTTCATAATAGTTAAAACATCCATTTGTTAAATAGAACAATCAAATAAATTCAGTATGAAACAATAACAGGATATACTATCTTCTCCCAATAGACTCTAATACAAATAAACAGACACATTTGCTAATTAGGTACAGTATGCATCAAGGTTCAGAACCACTAGCTTTCTACCTATCCCATCATTAAATGCCTGCGAGAACGGATGGGCTTTGCAACATGTCTGGAAGAGTGTCCAGTCCAGGCTCTGGTGAACTGGCATACCTCCCCATTTTTGCATAGCTCTATGTGACATGGTACACAAATTACTTAATGCACTAATTTGCTTATTTGTAAATAATTTGCACATGATGCTAAACATATGCTTATGGCCAATACACCAAGGCACAAATAACTGTCAGGGTATGGCATGGAGTAGCACAAAACTTCGTCAGGATAGATGGGAGGGAGAGCATGTGTGGGTAGATGGGTAAATGATGGAGGGTTGCTGGGGTGTCTGAAATTTGCTTAGGTTGCTGGCAACTAGGGCAGGTGGGGACTGGGAAGTTTGGTGGGGTGCCTTCTGGGGACCTATGGCCAATGTTTAATCCCCTTAACTTCTGTTATGGTCAGCTGCTCCTGCTGCTTGGGCTCCTTCCCTACTGTGATCCAACAAGGGGGCAATGAAAGGGAGGCAGAGAGGTCATCTAATCTCTACATTGTATTATATGTTGATAAGAAAGATATTGAGCAAGAGGTCCTACAACATTTGAGATATTTGGTCTTTCTCCTCTAAAAGTTTTGGATTAACAAATGATGATTAAGAAAGAGTGTGGGGGGTAGGTTGATTGTTTTTTGTTTTTGTTTGTACTTTGCATTTCTCCGTTAACTTCACTGGCTTGGACTCAGAAATATTATTTGTGGATTTGTCGTGTGCATTTTGACTTCTATTCTGAATCTCGCTTTTTCCTATACTCTACTTTAATCTCCATCAAAATTAGTGATTTGAGGTTATGACATTATACTAGTTGCAGTTGGTATGCTTAACATAAATCTTTTCTTTACCATCTTCATTAAGAGCAGGCAGCTCCAAGGGGTATTTTTGTTTTGTTTGTTTGTTTTTACCCTTTATTCCTAACTCTCATGTTCTAGTCTCAAACCCACTTTAATTGCTTTTCCTGTAATGCTTTAAGTGTGACATATTATTTTAAATGTTGTGATGAAAACTTCACAGGATATTCAAAGAAGGGTCTCACCAGAGAAATTTGCAACCTGATACCTACGAATACAGGGTTTTAAATTGCTCGGATATATTCACAGGAAAAAAAAAAAACATGATCTCTACATAATCTTTTTACAAGTTTTCTTGTTCTAGTACAAGTTTATTCATAAAGTATTTGTGTTTATTATTTTTATATTCAGCTTTTATTGCTTTCCATTTGTCAACATTAGATTTCAGTTTCTGCTTGTCAACCTAGTTACATAGTAGATCAGAATTCATTTAAACTTGACTCGCTACTTGCAGTGTGTTCAGTATTACTTCAGATCTTATGTCATCAGCAAATTTAACAATCTAGGTCATTTATAACAATTAGTAAACAGCAGAAGTCTTCATATAGATGACCACAGTAATGTTTTCTCTCTTCTGCAATTCTCATACAAATACAACATTTTTTGTATTTTTAATCATGTTTTTATCTTAGAATAGATCTCTGGGAATTGAGACACCTGGGTCCTAACTATGATTTTGAATGACTTATTTAATCTGTCTGTACCTCAGTTTCCTGGTTTTTAAAGTGGGGATAACAATACTTCACTTTGTAAAGTAATTTCAGATCTTTGGAGGACAGGTCAGCATAACATAAAAGTATTGTAAAATTACTTACACTGAATTATAACTAAAGCAGGAACAAATCGTACATAACTTCTATTGTTCAAATGTTTATTCTGAAAGGTTAACTAAATTGCATAACTCTTACTGCCTTTATGAGCTTCGCTGTAAACATCTTCCAAAAGTCTCTCTCATAAAACTGTATGTGTCTGAGGACTGAAAATGGGATATTGGAGCTTTTCCTCTCTAAGCTGATGGTTCAAATACAATCTGTATCTACAGTGAGCAAAAGTTTGATTGCTGTCCGGTGACTTTGGTTAAATAAATTGCTGGGAGGAGACCGATGTCACAAAAACTAACATCTCTGTTGGTACGAAATCACATCCTTGTTGGCGTTCTTATCAGAAAAGAGGCCAAAAATTTGGATCTTTTGGATCACTCATAGAGGTGATCCTTCTGATATAGGGCAGAGGCACATTGGCACAACAATGACCAGAAACTTGCTCTACTAGTGCTCCACATGCTTTTTTTGGATTTAGGACTTCAGGGCTGGCAGTATGGCACCGTCACTGAAGTCAATTTAAACAAATATAGGAAAATAGTATTTCCTTTGAAAGCTGTATATCTTTCTTTCCTGATAGGATGATTATTATGCACGAAGGCGGTATTTTGTTTGTGTGTGTAGTTGTGGTTCTGCTATTGTCCATTTTCCAGTATCTGAAAATGGACAATTAGTTCTTGGACTGTCACATTTTATTTCAATTAGTCCCCTACTTAAAAATTCAGTCCCCTCTGATGTGCCATTATCCTTCCTGTTAGGATGGTGGGTTTATAACCCTCTTCTCTGTGAACCCCTTGAATTACCAAGGAAATCAAAAAGGGAATCAACATTCAGTCAGTGTTGCTCCTTAAACTTGCCAAGACTTGGCTCTGCATGTGTAGGGTATTAGACTATCCTATACTAGCCAGAAGAGTAAATACTCCTTATACTTTGAACTTAAATAGCACTTTTAATCCTAAACTGCCAAAAGATTTTAAGAACAAGTACTAATTATCTACCGACCCTGGGAAATAGGTAAGCATTATTATACCAGTTGTACACATGGGTACATTGAAAAACAGAAAGATTATAGCCACAGTTTTCAGATGTGTTTGCCTAAAGTTCGGCATCTAAATCTATATTTAGGCATAAAAAGAAGCTGTCTGATTCTCAGAGGTTTTGAACATCTATCACTGGATGTCCCAGTTTTCTCTTACTTACTAGACAATAGTCTACCCCATTTTACTTGATAGTTCCTGAACCTTTGCCAGCTTTCTAACATTTTATGTTGAGCTGTGTGTAATTAGTAATGGTTGGTTTCCCTTTGAGCAGTGGTAGCATTTTTGTGTTTCTTTTTCTATTCTTGTATAATTTCATGTTCTCATAACTGTAGATTCCTCTGTGCCCTGCCCTAGAAACCGTATAGACTAAACTTTTCTAGCAGTTCATGTTTAGTTGCAAGCATCTAGCTTAATATTTATAATTCATGGATCACTATGATATCTGTATTGGAAATAGGATTACCCAAAATTTAGAGTATTTTCATAAGGAAACAAATGAACAGACTTAGCACCCCTGAGAGTTTTAACCCCTGGATAGTTCTCTGATTAGAATTCATTGGAATAAATTGCTTGGTAGAGCTAGGGCTTCTGCTAAAGTCTTTCTGATGCCTCAAAATCCACCCTTTATATTTTGATGGGATTAATAATAAAATCCCTCTGTGTGTGTGTGTGTGTGTGTGTGTGTGTGTGTGTGTGTGTGTGTGTGTGTGTTTTAATTTGTTTTTTAAAGGTTGATTTGGGATCATGTTGGGAAATCTCCACTCTGCCTCGCGCTGCTGGAAAGAGGCAGAGGCTCTGGGGCTGGAATTGGCCTTCTGGTGTAGGAGCAGACCAGACTGAGCAGATCAGCTGCCATACTGAGTCACTGTCAGAGCTAAGAGAAGCCCCCATCCCTCCTGCCTCCTCCCATATGGAACTAGCTTGAGGGATAAAGGAGATGAGTCTATCAGCAACTAATCGGAGGCTAGCAGGAACTTGAGGCTACTATTAGAAGGGAATAACTTCCCTCTCCAACTCTTTCCAATATTCTCAAGTCCTTGGTTTGGGAAAGAGAAGTGTTTCTTCCCACCCATAACTCCCCAGAAATACTATCCCTCGTGCTAGGAATAATGTGCTCGGGAATTTCTCTCTCTCTCTATCTGGCCATGGACTGGCCGTGTCCTTAACTGAGAGGTGTCTGGGAAGATGAGATGACTTGTCTGAGATCCTCTTGTGTCTCTTAGCCCCAGAAATCTTCATCAGGAGGGACAGCTTGGATTCTGCTGCTTTTCTCTGAGAAGGAGCTGAGCTTCAATGGCAGCATTATTGGACTTCAAATCCCAGCTTTGTTCCTCATTGTCAGCACTATGGGATAAATGTGGAAAGCCAAGCTATATTTCCTACTTCTGCTCTCTAGAATTGGGAGCCTGGGAAGGGCTGGGCTTAGAAAGAACTTGGGCAGCTATACCCTTAGCTGAGCATGTGAGGACAGTCTTGGCCTTAGCTGACAGTAGTAAGGGAGTTCTGTGCTATGTTGGGGAAGCCTTTGCAGCAGGAATGGAAAGAATCCTTTCTCTCTCAGGATCTGGATATCTCACCCACCTGGTCTCTCAGGTTCAGAAAGTTTGCTGAAAATTTGTGGGTTTATGTGACAGCATGATACATGTATACCCCACCAGGCTGCCTTAACTAGCTGCCCAGGAGTTAATATTTCCTAAGGATATTAGGACAGGTACAAGGGATCCCCATTCATTGTGTGAGAGAGAGGGAGCTACCTATTGGAGCCTCACCCTAAGAGCCCCATGAATGTCCTGGTCCCTCCCACTCCCTATTTCTTTGGCCATGGAGGAAGAGAAAAGGCTAGAGATGTTTTATTGGTAAAACAATTTAACAATTTAACAATTTAACCAGCCCTTCCCACGCTCCCAATTCTGCGATTAGAGAGGACCAAACCATTTTCAGCATTGCTCAGAAAGCATGACTGTGAGGCTGCACCATGGCTGAGTCCATGATTTGGCCCATAGTGAGTTTTTTCCAGGGAAAGAAAACTGACTTCACCATAAACAGCTTCCAAAGCATGCATCAAAGGTATGATCCCTGGAAAATAAAACATATTCTATTATATCCCAAGGAATTTTGTTTTCTAAAGAATATATTTGCGGTGGTCAGAGAGGAATCTTTTCAGAACCAATACATTTTTAAAGAATCACACTTCAAGCTGGCTACATGCTTTAGAGGGACTAGAATTGATCGGATGACACCAGTATAATGTATACTGGGTGTCCCTTGGACAGAAAACAACAATTTGTGAATCTGGAGAATTTATAAAAGGTAATGGAAAGGTATTTCCTTATCTGTTGAATATGCCTCTTTTGCAGGGCATCTTTACAGGTCACCTTTAATGTATTTTGGCTAATATTTCCCTTTTATGTTTCGTTCTTTGTCCATAGAGTTTTTAAGAAAGAAGCAGCAATATCACAACGTACATTTGAAGTATGATAAAACATATCATATTACAAATGAAAAAGAAAGTTAGGAACCAACTTTTGCGTGGTTGTGATTACCTGCATATAGACTTACTGTTAATAATTACTATAACTTTGCTTTCAGATCTTTCAGTTGATTTCCCTGGGTGTATCTTGTGTAGAACATTGGGAGGGTATGTCCTCCTTAGTAGGTTTAATGACTTTAGTATTTACATCTGGAGCAAAAGAACATAGGAATTGCCAGACTGCCCATGGTCCAGCTAGTCCAATACCCTTTCTCCAGCAGTGCCCAGAGCCAGATGCTTCAGAGGAAGGTGCAGGAAACCCTGCAATATGCAGATATCGGGTAATCTCCTCTGGCAAGTCACATTCAAAACTCTCAGCTTCCACTCTGTGTAATTGGACTGAGACTTCTTCACTTATAAGGTGCGTGCAATTATAACTATCTTCTCGTTCTTAATTCAAACACAATTGTTTAAAAATTGGCATAAGATCTCATCCTTAGTGACTTCGCCTGACTACAATGGTTTCCAGTATTTCTGTCATACAAGCACAAAAGATTATTTTTATTAGCCCAAAATGTGGAATAAAAAAAATAAAACATGAAGATCTCCATACGTTAATAGGAATGATGGTGGGTAACACTAAGTAAACTATTGATTATGGTGATGAGTGTGCTAGTTATCATCGTACATAGCTTAGTTTAAGTTATTAGTATCAAAACTACATTTTTTATTTATAGCCACCTGTGATATTCCTGACAAAGTGAAATAATAATTAAGTCATTCCCTCATAGCTATGGAACATATGGAGTCTTTCAATCCTCCGTTGTACTCACCACAGCACTGGCTCCATATTTCACAGACTATCACAACACCAGTCATTTTCAGTGATGATTTCTACAGCTTTGGTGATGAGATGCTTGTTTTGAAGGAAGAAGTCAGCCTGTAAGTTTTCTTTTTCCAGAAATCACGCCGTAATCCTTTGATGCATGCTTTGTCCAAAGTGAAGCAAAAACATGACAACTTGATTTATTTGAGGTAATTAGGATAAGATGTCAGCGTTCAGTGAATATAATATAGCCTACAAGACAAGCAGTTATGCTTTTGTGTCTCTCAATCACATTGTTTCTGTGTGACACATTAATTTTTAACCACAACATTCAGTTCCTTAATTAGATACTTATTTTCATGCTTCATATATAATGTTTTTTATTTTAGCCATTAAGATCTCCTTTAAGAAAACTTGATCACATATTAACCTTAAGAGATGGGGCGGAAGAGCCATCTCTAAGCAATCAGCTGGAGGATAATATGACATTGACTTTTTCAGCAACTGCCCATCAAAAAGATAGATGGAAGATTCTTATGAAAATAAGAATAAATCCTCAAGCACTTGCAGTTATCATTGCTAAATCATTCACATCCCTTTTTCTCAACACTAAAAATTCTTATGAGATATCATTAGACTGTTACAACTTATAATGGAAAAATCAATGCAGTAAGAAAATTAAATTTTACTGAGAGCCTTTAGGCAAAATGCAATGTAAAAATGCATTTTAGCTTCCCTTGTGGTTAAGAGGAAAAGGAAGAAATGGAATCTGGGTTAGCTGTCAGCACACAACAGTGTTTAGAAGCCAGCAAAACAGCCTGTGAACTAAACTCTTTCTTAATGCATTTCTTCCTTGATTACTTAATAATGTGAAAATAACCACCTTAATCTGATAATTTGAAAGGTCAGAAGTCTCTTCTACCCTTTTTAAAAACCAGTCTTGGGTCAAAATCAATGAGTAGATTCATCTTCCCAGGAAGAGGATTTAGCAGAAGGAAAACTGATTCATCTGCTAAGGTATACAGCAATGACATCTGAACCCCTGGAGAGAGAATGAGAGTGAGAGAAGCTAAAATGGAATGTGGTGATTGTGGTATAATCAAAAAGAAACGGATCAAAGCTGCCAACAGGCTCTTGTGGTGATGTGACATATATACTACATTTGGTGTAGTTTGTAATCACCATAAGTGGTCACTGTCTTTTGTTAGCAGACGGAGATTGACACACCTGTACTTACAGGTTCAAAGTCTAAAATAAAAGAGTTTGCACATTTATTCTTTGTAATGCTAAAGAATCAGCTCCACTATTTAAAAGCCAAGGAAATGTGCATAGCTAATTTCTCTTTCATATAATAATTGTTTTCTTTCTTTTTATGCTGAATGCATTGATGCCAAGATTCATAGCAGTCAGGACAGCAGCTGAAAAAGAGTTCTATGATTCCTCTGATTCTCTAAATAAACACATGGAAATTTTAGGGAAAATGTGACCTGTATTTCTTGCTACTTGACATGGAAGAGATACTGATTACTTGTGTAACATAAAGTGACTTGAGACTCAGATCCTTAAAGGTTTTTAGGTTCCTAACTTCTTTTGATTTCAGTGGAAGTTTAGGTGTCTAAATACCGTTTGAGGATCCAGGCCTGAGTGTCTACAATAGATAGTAATCCCTTTGAAAGATAAGGATAAGCACCACTCAGCAGTGGAGTACTATTAATTTTTCCTAACTTTACTAGTCCTTCAAACTTTGAACAGTAGGTTCATTGCTTGCCAGTTGCATTTTTCTTCCATTAGAACATCTCTGCAATACTTTCCTTTGTGTAATGTAGACTTCTGTTAACTGACCTGAAATTTCTTCCTTTGGTCAGGATTACTGTGACTTTAAACAAATGTAGTTATCTTTCTATAAAAGAAATTGTGATAAATTGACAGAATTTGATATAAATTATTATTGGTGTGCCAACAAACTCATTTGGTGGGGCCTATTAATTAATTAATTAATTAAAAGCTCAAATCCATGCTTATATAGCATTAAATGGAATTGTAATCTTGGGACTCCTGATAATATTGATGAGATCTCTTCCAGCTAATTTCCTATAAATCACTGTGTTGTGATATGATTTTCCCATGCATTTTTTTCCTGTTAGTTTTAATTTTATTTTCTGAACAGATTCACCTGAGGCTGGAAGAGGTGTGTGTGTGAGAATGTCTTAACATCTTCCAGATACTCAGAAGTTTGACAACATGAATCAAAGAGAAGTGTCTCTAACTGCACTCATGTAGTACGTGAGGGAGAAGCATTGTTAGCAATCCCCAGAGAATAGAGAAAAGAGTCTTCCTTAAGGCTGGAGATAAAGGCCCAAATGTAGTATTCAGATTTCCAGGTGCCAGGGAAGAGGCATACCTACAAAGCATCTTGGTTACTTGCACATGATTACTTACTGACACGTGATCCTGTGTATGCTCAAGTATGTTGCATTTCAGACAAACCTATTGGATTGGCCTGTAAAGGATTAAACTCATTCCCACTGAAGAAAAGGGACATTGGTAGGAGAGATATATGGGAGAATGAGGTGGGACCCACTGTTATGCTTGGTGATTCTTATGTGGTCCAGACACATTTGTCATGCGAGGATCCCTAAGCACAAGTGTCTGTGAGTTTGATGAAGTTTATCTCTTTCTCTAGCACCAAATTAGAGAAGTACATGCACTCTAAGTAGAAATACCCTTTAGAGGTACATTTCTAGGACTGAGTTCCTACTTTTAGAAGGAACCACAGAAGGATGGGTCAGCCACCTCTCTGCCCCCTTTCTCCTAATCCCCATGGAGGGTGCTGCATTGATTCAGGAATCCCTGTTTCCAGAGAACTTGCCCAGTAACGATTGGACTATGTTATCTTTCCCAGAGAGTCTCCAATGCAGAGGGGAACTCAGCTTCCCTTCTTGACCTTCTTAAGGCTTCTGGGATCAGCTACTGCCAGGAGAAGGCCTTAGTAGCATCACTCCATTGGAGTTATTCTATTTAGGTGCCAGAGCTTCACTGGAAGTATATAATCCCTGTGTGGTTGACCCTGGACTCCCAAGGGGACATGGATAGCCACATGATTTCTGGGTGTGCACTGAAACCTTTCATGGTAGTGGGGGTCAATCTCTACCTCCTTACCACAACAGTATAGGAGGATTTCCACCAGGATCTCCTCATGGAGATGCCATCTCCAACAGATTTTACCCTAGAAAGGGGTGAACTGGCCCATTCATTTATCTTCTTAAACTGTGTAAGCTCTTTAAGGCAGTGAATCTATCTGTCCGATGTGTGTGAACTGCACCCAAACCATTCTGAGCACTATCCTAGTGAGGATGCTTGTTAATAATCATTTTAATGACAAATAAATGCAGAAAGTTGTGAAGTATATAACATTTTCAACACTAAAGGACTAATGACCTTTATTGTCATGGCAATTACTTACATAGTCTATATATTTATATGGTACATAATTATATAGTATTCTAGAATTTACTACAACTGTCCATACATATTTAACTTAAAATATATATCCATTCTTACTCTCAATACTAGCTCTGCTCCTCTGAATTCTCCAGATGATTCTTCTAGATCCTGAGCACTCCTGCCAGGTTCTGGGAACCTCAACTTCCACTGAGTTCAGTGGAGTTGAGGGTCCCTTAGAACCTTGCATGATCGAGACCTCAGCTAGTCCTTGATAATGCTCTACAGTTTTGGTTGGTTTTTCTAAACTTTCTCTTTCAGGAGGAAAAAAATAACTGCTTCTGAAAGCCACAGAAGATCTAGATCTTATAAAAGAACTTTGCAGTTTAAATGTTATAACAGCAGCTGACACCACAAAGGCTGTTCTTTCTGCATCTGAAAAATCATAAAAAAAAAATCAGGTACATATCTTCTAGAGAGTCTGGGAGAGAACACTTCAATGAGCTGTCTATTAATTCTGAAACATTGTTTCCTATTTGTGATCTGCAGGTGCAATTCTATTTATTTGCTGTTTGATTTAGGAGGTTAGAATTTATTTTAGCTAAAACATTTCAGGAATGCATTTTTCACAATAAATGATCCTTTATAACTATGTGCACAATAATTTTATAAGAAGTTGTGCTTCCCCTATAGTTATGCAAATACTGTTTAAGAAAGAAAGGGAAAAGACCTGTCAGATTAAACAAAAAAGGGAATTAAACATATACAGATTTAAAAAAAAAATCTAATTCAAGTACTCAATTGCTAGGAAAATCTGAAACATATTTATATATAATTGTCAATGGGGATCAGTTGATATGGTCCCATGATATGGTCAGAGTAGACATAAATATGGGCCTCGTCCTGAGAGGTCCTGAACACCTGAATTTCCTGTTAAAGCCAAGGGGAGTTACAGGGCTGAGCTCAGAACCTTTTTGATCAGGCCATTACAGGTGGAAAACAGTTATAGGCATTGCAAAACATATTATTGTGCCAAAGGAAGAGGGTTTCACAGCACAAATTTACTCTTTAGTGCATGAAAATCCCACACATATGGTGCATAACTTTTTATGAATTGAGCCTGAAAGCAATACTGTAATCACCTCATGAGAACAAAGCACTGCATTCAGATTTATAACTAACTAAGAAAGGCAAGGTAGTATCTGTCCTGGACTTTCCAGATAATTGATAAAGTACTGCAAAAAGAACAGGAGTACTTGTGGCACCTTAGAGACGTAAGCTTTAAGAACGTAAGCTTTTTTTAAAAGAACGTAAGTACTCCTGTTCTTTTTTGCGGATACAGACTAACATGGCTGCTACTCTGAAACCTGATAAAGTACTGTAGTTTTGTGGAAAGCAATGACTACTCAGACAGATTACTAAACCAAAGATGTTAGTTCTGTGATTAAAAGGTGACACCTTGGTAAATCCAAATGACAGATGAGAGAGATTTATATCTATACCATGCTGCTTTCATAGATAATGTTTAGCTCAAATTAGATAATCCAATGAATATCCCACAATGTGTGTCAGCCTCAGGCCATGTGAGTAAAGAAACAATCCATGAGCTAGTGGCTTCCATGTGTTTGCAATAGAGTCCCTGATTTATAACATGCAGTATATTGATATAAGAATATGGGTAGGAGATAATTGCTTTTATCACTACTACTTACGGGGTTTGGATTTATTAGAAGAAAAACATTGGGAGGTATATTTCAACAGCTGCATGTGATGTCTCATAACAATGTTTCTTTTAGCAGTTTTCAGCATATGCTAGCACTATTCCTGATATATGCATCTAGGCTGTCAACTTCTGTGCCACATTTCAGTGTGAATTTGACAATGAACATAGCAAAGCTGGTGTGGAATATCTTCAAGATTCCAGATTTCAACTTTTACCTTTCCATTGCTGAGAAACAAACAAATCAACTCCAGGTTGTCTTTCTCGTGCTTCCTCTCTTGATTGTCCCAAATCCTTGACTGTGCTCGTGTCGCTTGCACAATAAAGGAAATAAACAAAGGCCAGGCCTGTTTATTTTAAACTTGAATAGACATATATAGTGAAAATAATTATAAAATTTTTTAAACTGAAATGTTAAAGTGAAAAAGATTTGCTAGTCACTCTATTCCACAAAGCCCACCCTCCACCCCATGTGTATACATGGAATCCTTTTTGAAAGAAGCATTGAAGTCCATTGTTCAATTTAATAATATTTTGGTCAACTTTAATTACTATTATTTGTATAGCTCTATAGGTGTTCATGATGTTTTACCACAAGACATGTCAAGGCTGATTCCCCACTCTGGCACTTTGAGTGCAGAAGGTGGGGGCCCGCAAGGATTCTAAAAATTAATACTGGCCACTTCAGGCTTTAATCTCCGAAGGTTACAGATTCTTGCTGACCTTGGATGGGTAGATGCTGCCACCACCCAAGTGCAGAACCCCCTTTGAACCCAGGAAGGCGCACTTGGGATTTCCTCCCTGTGGGGTACCCTCAAGCCCTTTCTCTCACACGCACACACACACATACACAACCCTTCGGGGAAGAGCTGAATAAGAAAACAAAGGAAATCAGCTGTTCCCACCAGCTAATTAAACAACATATGCACACAGCTCTTAGGACACAAAAACCCAATTCTGTACTTTAAAAAAAAAAAAAGGTAAATTTTATTAAAAGCAAAAAAAGAAAATACATCTGGAACTTGGGCCTTTTGCTAGATTAAAAAAGAGCAAAAATAATTAAGCATCAAGAACGGTTTTCTCGAGATCCAGCTTAATGGTGGTTACAAGCAAAACAAAAGCATTTAGGGGTTAGCACAGAGAAGTCCACAAGCCATAAAGAAATAAGAGAGAAACTTAATCGCATCTTCCTAGACATTCCTGATCTACTTACATATCCTGTGTTTTAAATAAGTAGTTTCTAGGTATGATTTGATGGTTTTAAATACCTGGCTTAAAGCTTTTTACAGCATTGCTACTCTGTGTCTCCTCTCTCTGGAGAACAACAGATAGCAGACAAAGGGAAAGTTTTTTTTTCACAATTTAAAAAAGTTCTAGCCCTCCCATTGGCTCTTTTAGTCAGGTGCCCACTCCTTTCCTTTTACCTATGGGCTTTTTTAACCCTTTACTGGTAAAGCAAGTAGAGAACAGCTACTAACAGGGATTTTGTAGTTAACTGGCTGGCTGGGTGTCCATAAAGGGACCTACTCCCCTGCCCCTTCATTTATCACAAGAGAAGAATACAAATCTGCCCAGACCTAAACAAAAGCTATGCAAGGATGAGTAAACATCTTCCATTTAAGAGGTTAACTTAATGGTACCACGTAGGTATCTGCCCTTCACATACTGGGATATATCTTATCCTTTAGTCTCCCATCTTCCATGTGCATTTTCCAGATGTAATTAATTCTATGTACAGTAGAATTGCAACTAAGAAATTTTTAGATTCACACATTCAGGCTTAGAAATGTAAATACAAATGACAAGGTAATTGTTTATTTATCTGTGTCTACCTAATCTGCTATGGTTACTTCTTTGTATTTTACTAGATGCAGCACCTTTGCTCTATCCATATTTCTATTTTCTTAAATTGTTCCTTAAAAATGTAATAAAACTTTATTTTAGGTCCGTAACAATGCAGCGATACATAGAAGTATTACATTCATACAATGTAAAACATGCAGCATTGATAGTGTTCCCTGAAATTATATTTATCTGAAAGGATTAAGGAGATAAAGAAAGTGGGTGGTGATTAGGTATCGTACAAGGAGGTGTGGGGGGGAAGTGTGTGGCAGTCTCCCAAGCTCCACCCACTTGAGAAGACATTCTCAGCAGATACTGAATATATTCAAATTATGATTCCGTGTGCTCTGCTGGGCTTGTCAAATGTAGCTCCCCCTCAGTGAGGCTAGCATACATTATAGGCAAAATAGATGTGTGCCCTGTGATTTATGGCAGAGTCTCGGCTGTCATTTTTAAAAACTGCGTTTCTAGCCCTCATTGCTGCAAAGAAAATGTTTAAGATGTGATCCAAATTCAACTACTGCATAAATGTTTGCTTGGCTCCAGTTGACGAGGAACAGCAGTCACTAGACCAATAGTAGAATATGCCTGACTCCACGCTGCTCACCAGAGCCGATGTAGCTGCTCTGTTGTTTTATGGGGAGGGTAATGGAAACTGGAGGTCTTGGATGTCCTGCTGGCTCTGGAGAATTGGCTCTCCTTTGGAAAATGTCAGATGCCCCCACGGGGTCTGGTCTTTCCATCTGCGCTTCTGGTTCCAGGGGTCAGACTGGGGAAAATAGTTGTGATCCTCTCGCAAGCACCATCTGCTCATAGCACCAAAATTAGGTGCTCTCAGAAAATTGCCTAGATCTGCAATCCTCTTGTTTCTTTCTTACATATTTTCATAGCAATAGAGAGTTGAACGGGTTGACATTGATATCATCAAGAGACATCTTGGTTGCCCATCTTTTGGCACTGAGATAAAATGTGCAGTTCACACGTCTCAGCTCACACCTCTGAGCTATTGTTTCAGGTTTAAAACCCTTTTTTCTGTGCTGACTCAGGCAGTATCATTACATCAATTAACACATGTTGCAAGTTTTCAAGGTTTTCTTCACAACTAGAGGCATAGGCCTTGTCTACACAGACAAATTGTACTGGTGTAACGATACTGGTTTAGTTAAAGCAGTACAATACCACTAGTGTGAACACAATTATCACTATAAAACTGCTGATATTAGTATAACTAGTCCCATACAGGAAATGATATAAGTTCTACCACCTTTATACCTTTATACAGGTATAACTGCATCCACACTAGGGACTGCATCAGCATATTTAACTATTTTGTTTTTTTAAAAAAAAGGTATACAATTTTTTTTTAAGTGTGTAGACCAGGCCATACCCATACTTCCCCCTTTTAACTGGAATCTGATATTCTGGAGAACAGCTGGCAGCTTCAGAAAAAGTGCTCAGTCATTGGCTTGGTATAATCTATCCTATTTTGTTCTCTGGTGACAAATTCCAGGTGTACATGCTAAGTGGCAGTTTCTGCTCTGAGAACCAAATCACAGCAGTTTTGAGATGTAGTGGTGGACTTTTTAAAATTTGGTTAAATCTGTAGTGTATTTCTCACTTTGTGATTATACAAGAGTACTTTGCGTTTTAGCTTCTACCAATTTGTAGTGCTTATTTGAGAAGCAATACAGCTGAAATGTGATAGGACAATAAGGCTGAAATTGGTTGTTTGTTGGAAGTTTTTCTCTTCTGGAATGGCTGTCAGAGAGGCAGGAGGTTTCTAGAGAATAATAATAAATAAATAATACTTTGCACTTGTATATTGACTTTTATCAGAAGCTCTGAAAGGTCTTTAAAAATATTAAAACTCCCAACACCCTGTGAGATAGGTACAAAAGATTCCTCATCATGCAGATGAGGAATGTGATACACAGAAAATGGGAACCTATCACACCTTCAGGACAGACTTTCTTGTCCTGTACATAGAAATGTTCTGTCTGGAGGATAAAATACTTACTTTTTTTTTTTTTTTTTTTTAAACAGGGTCTCAGAATCAGGAATAGAGCTCAGGCTTCTTTACACCCTCCCTTATGCATTGACCTCTAAACCAGACTTGCTTACTCTCACATTGCATAGAGAAGCCACGCAGAGAAAGGAAAACCTTAAGTGAAGTGTACATGTGAGCAGGTGGCAAGAAGAGAAGGTGTCAGCTGGCAGAAGTTCAGAAGTACAGATGAGTGCTCAGGGAGGTCTTGCCCAGGAAGATTTTAAGAGAATCTGGATGTCTTTCCTACCACTGAAATTGGTTAGCGTTGAAGGTTGAGCCCAGTGCTGGTAGATCAGAGGAAATTGTGTTTCCATGATCGAAGAGTATTATGACATACTCTACAGACCCATGATTCTTATACACCTGAATTTTAATCCTGAATATTAAAGCAACAGTCCTCAAAGATGATCTTAAGACTTTAAGTGTGGGAACCCGTCCATGGCCTCCTCCAAAAAGACATTGCAAACTGGTCTTTGTTGCTCTTTCTGGATGTATAACAAATAAGGGAAGCACTCCCTTGTATTGGTATAATGAGACTAAACAATTTTTAAGAAATATTTCAATTTGTGGGTTTGAAGCATGACTGAGGATTTAGAAAGCTAACATCCATATACTATGTTAATCTTACAAGTCGTATTTGAAACTGTTGTGGCAACTCCATTCATTTCCCCACAAAAACTCTCAACATCTTGTCAATGTCTGATAGTCTCTGAGACTATATGGGTGCAGACTTAGACAGTGTGCTTTAATAATGTGGTAGATAAAGTCAAAGACCTCCAATCTCAGCTGCATTAAGAACATTATGCATCATTCCACCTGTGCAAGGAGCCCTAAAACTAGTGTAACCAGCCACAGCAGGACAACCCAATATGCAGGGATCCTATGGCATCACAGAGTTTGTGTAATGGCTCCAATGCCGTCTCCCACTCAAAACAACCAATACACGGCTGAGGAAAAGGGTCATGACCAGAGCTCCCCTGCACCTTGGTGATCCCAAGCTGCTGTTACAGATACTTAAGATCAAAGGCAGATAGAATAGTTGTCAGGCTACTCTCACCTATTCTAACATATGCTGTTGCCCCAGACCTGTGCACAGCAGACCTAGAGTTGGGGGAACACAAAGGTAGTTGCAGCCAAGGATCAGGGTCAAGTAGTTTAGAGCAATCTGGATGAGTGGGCCACCTCATTCTTGTTTTCTCAGGCATGGAAAGGCACATTCAGAATTATAGAAGGAAATTAATGGTCCAAAACCTGCTTGCTCAGGCATGGAGAAGGAAGCCAAAAATGATACAAAGCCATCCTTGATTTCCCAAATTCTGATCCTGGCATAACCTAGCTGCCACACTGGTCCCCAAAATAAAGTAAAGCAGCCTCAGGGTTGTTCTGTTTTATGCCACATGCCAATGGCTCTTACGGGGCATTCTGACAATGGGGGATTTGCAGGACATAGATGCCTTGTCTGTGTCCTCTTTCCTCCTAGACATGCCCACTATGCTGGAGGCCAGAAGAGAGATGGTATAGAGCCACCACATCATCTCCTATACCATCTGAGACTTCCACCACACAGGGTCAATCCCTTTAGGGGCTAGATCTGCTGCTTACTGGCTGCTTTATGCTGGAGCATGGCCAGGAAATAGCTTGTTATCTTTAGTGGTTGACATTGATGATCTCAGGCTTGATACAGTATTGTTAGTAGCTAAACCATGGATTATATTTAAAGAGAAATAATATTATTACTATGTCTTTCAATATTTTATGTCTCAAGCTCAAAGATGAAGGAGCAAGAGAGTGAATGTATTGCTAGTTCACCCTCAGAATACGAGATTCTATATAATTCATTCATCCTTGAATTTTTTAAATACCTCATTAACCATTTTATTGATATCTTGACCTTGTAATTGGCATTCTAATTGATGTTTCCTTCCATCGCATCCATTTAGCAATTCATTTTATGTGTTTATTATATTGTAACAGGTTCTCTCTCTCTCTCTCTCTCTCTCAATTATTTTTACATATATAATATACACACACATACATTCATTCATTGCCTGGCATTTTAAATGTATTATTGTGTATTCGATTCCAATTTCCTTCTTTTAGTCTTTCATAGACCTGGAAGAGGACTAGAGAGAAAGTGGGAAGATCAAGTTAAATTAAATATAATGTACTTTTTATTTTTCCCCTTTTCCTAGCTTTGTGTGTGTGTGTGTGTGTGTGTGTGTGTGTGTGTGTGTTTATATATCTGTCTCTGTATATGTGTGCATATGGGCAAGTTGTTTTTTTTAATAGGGCTGTCAAGCGATTAAAAATTAATCATGATTAATTGTGCAATTAAAAAATGAATTGCGATAATCACGTTAAACAATTATTTAAATATTTTTGGATGTTTTCTACATTTTCAAATATATTGATTTCAATTACAACATGGAATACGTGTATAGTGCTCATTTTATATTTATTTTTATTACAATATTTGCACTGTAAAAAACAAAAGAAATAGTCTTTTTCAATTCACCTCATACAAGTACTGTAGTGCAATCTCTTTATCATGAAAGTTGAACTTACAAATGTAGAATTATGTACCCAAAAAACCTGCATTCAAAAATAAAACAAGGTAAAACTTTAGAGCCTACAACTCCACTCAGTCCTCCTTCAGCCAATCGCTCAGACAAACAAATTTTATTACAATTTGCAGGAGATAAAGCTTCCTGCGTCTTGTTTACAGTGTCATCTGAAAGTGAGACCAGGCGTTCACATGGCATTGTTGTAGCCGGTGTCGCAAGATATTTATGTGCTTGATGCGCTAAAGATTCATATGTCCTTTCATCCTTCAACACCATTCCAAAGGCCATGTGTCCATGCTGCTGATGGGTTCTGCTCAATAACAATCCAAAGAAGAGTGGACCGACGCATGTTCATTTTCATCATCTGGGTCAGGTGCCACCAGCAGAAGGCTGATTTTCTTTTTTGGTGGTTCAGGTTCTGTAGTTTCTGAATCTGAGTGTTGCTCTTTTAAGACTCCTGAAAGCATGCTCCACATCTTGTCCCTCTCAGATTTTGGATGGCACTTCAAATTCTTAAACCTTGGGTTGAATGCTGTAGCTATTTTTAGAAATCTCACACCTTCTTTGTGTTTTGTCTAATCTGCTGTGAAAGTGTTCTTAAAAAATGTTCTATTCGTGTGCTGGATCATCATCTGAGACTGCTAGAACATGAAATATATGGCAGAATGCAGGTAAAACAGAACAGGAGACATACAACTCCCCCAAGGAGTTCAGTCACAAATTTATTTAACACATTTTTTTAACTAGCATCATCAGCATGGAAGCATGTCCTCTGGAATGGTGACCGAAGCATGAAGGGGCATATGAATGTTTAGCATATCTGGCAAGTAAATACCTTGTAATGCTGGCTAGAAAAGTGCCATGTGAATGTCTGTTCTCACTTGCAGGCAACATTGTAAATAAGAACCAGGCAGCAGTATCTCTCGTAAATGTAAACAAACTTGTCTTAGTGATTTGCTGAACAAGAAGTAGGACGGAGTGGACTTGTACGTTCTAAGATTTTACATTGTTTTGTTTTTGAGTGCAGTTATGTAACAAACAAAAAAATCTACATTTGTACGTTACACTTTCACGATAGAGATTGCACTACAGTACTTGTATGAGGTGAATTGAAAAATACTATTTCTTGTTTAAAATTTTTACAGTGCAAATATTTGAAATAGAAATAATATAAAGTGACCACTGTATACTATGTATTTTGTGTTGTGATAAAAATTAATATATTTGAAAATGTAGAAAAAACATCTAAAATATTTCATAAATTTGAATTGGTATTCTATTGTTTAACAGTGCGATTAGTTTTTTAAGTTAATCAGATGAGTTAACTGTGATTAATCGACAGCCCTAGTTATCAGATTTAAAGAAAGAAAAATGCTTAGGAAAGGATTTCATAGCGCAAGAACAAGACCAACCTCTAGTGGCATCTACACTCTCTTAACTGGGAGTTCTTTTGTGACTTTCAAAGCCGGGATGAAAATCTGAGTTTTCAGGGAAATCAGAAAAAAATGTAGCTCTGATCCATTGAAGAACTATATCCTCACCTCCAAGCTGGGAGAAAGGGAAAGCTCAAATAGAACATGTGAGTAATTAATATAATCCACCTATGTACTGATTATAATTCAATTTGAAATTCTCAGGGACATTTTTATTTAACCATACTTGTAAAACTTGCCATAGTTTCTGAGATAGTTTTCAGAGTGATAGACTCTTGAGGCATTTTGCCATTATTTCAGAAAGAGATGGTTTATTGAAATCTTATTTTAATTATAAAATTAATTTTACCAAAAAATCCAAGATCTTATATTCTAGTGCAAAACATTGAGCATTGCAAAGAGCTTGAGCATACATATACAAATTAAATGGTTAAAGACTGAATTTTTTATAATAAAGTATGTATGTAGTGCTGTTGCACATACATGAGGTTTTATAGAATGTAGATGAAATATTCTGCCTGTCTCAAACTGTTTGTGATCTAAATAAGACAAAAACACAAGACTCAGGAGAAGGATCAAGGGGTTACTAACAAGGAAAAGAAATGAGGAAGGATTTTTAAAGAGGGGAGAGACTCAATGGGATAGAGAACGGGTGTGTGGAGGATGAGAGTAGGGCGATAATTCAAGAAGGCACTGTGCTAATTGACTTCTATACTCCAGCTCCCTGAAAAGCATAAGCTAAGTGGGCGGGAGAGTCTCCCCCATGGACACAGCATGGTGTAGATACCGCTGTAATTGACCTAAGTTACGTCAATTTCAATTACATAATGTATGTAGCTGAAGTAGCAAAACTTAGGTCGACTTAGAGCTGGTCTACATTAAAGTTATAAGGTTCAGGAAAAGGCAAAAATACAGTGCCATCTGGAGGCACAGTGATGGATGACAATAGCAGCTCAGAAAACTGAGGCAAAAACATGCCCATGCCGATGCCCATGCCCAAGTCTGGAATTTAATTTGTTATTGAAAACTCTTACTGATATAGCTTTTCAATCCCTCATATCATTTTGTGTACAACTTTTCTTTAAAATTGCCTTTTGTGACAGTAATTTACTCAGCTTGAATTTCACTCATTTTCTTGGCTATTTCATGCACATACCCATTTGTTCCATGTCCTCAGTGCAAAGTGGCCTTATATTCTATGCTAAGTTCAGTACAAAAAAACCCTCTGTACTTGGTCTTTTATATCAACTAAGAGATTGTATTACCCTCATTGTGCCTACTGATAAAGGATAAAAAAGAAATATGATTCTTACCAAAGATGTGCAGAGAGCCATTAGCATTTACTTATATTGAACTCAGAAAATCTGAGAGACTGTTTATATTACTTTGTGCCAAAAAGAAAGGTTTACTATTCTCTAAAGTTGCTCTCAATCTTTCCAGACTACTGTACCCTTTTCAGGAGTCTGATTTGTCTTGTGTACTCCCAAATTCGCTTAAAAACTAGTTGCTTACAAAATGAGACATAAAATACAAAAGTGTCACAGAACACTATTACTGAAAAATTGTTTACTTTCTAATTTTTACCACATAATTATAAAATAAATCAATTGGAATATAAATATTGTACTTACATTTCAGTGTATAGAATATAGAGCAGTATACACAAGTCGTTGTCTGTATGAAATTTTAGGTTGTACTGACTTCGCTAGTGCTTTTTATGTAGCCTGTTGTAAAATGAGGCAAATACCTAGAAGAGTTGATGTATGCTCTGGAAGAGCTCTGTGTATACTCCTGGTTGAGAACCACTGCTCTAAGAAATACTTGCAAAAATAGCTGATTCTTTATCATGGAAGTTTACAGGTTAAATTTTCATACAGTGTCATCAAACTCTGTTCCATCAGAAATATAAGTACTGGTAAGTCATTTGTAGAATGATCAGATTTATGTTAAGCCTTTTTCTTTTTATAAGGGAAGTACCCGTCTATGCAAACATTTGCAAAGAATGGGAGATTACACAACTAGGTTATATAGACTATAGCTTTTGCCACTATAAAACTCTGGATGAGAATCCTAGAAATGTAAGACTAGGTCATCTAGTCCAGTGCCCTGAATTGAGACAGAACTAAGTGTTATCTAGACCATCCCTGACGGTATTTGTTTAATCTGTTCTGAAACACCAATAATAGAGATTCCACAACCTCTTTAGGTAATTTTGTTCCAGTGTTTAACTACCCCTATTGTATTACATTTTTGACTTGTATTTGGTTTATGATCTGCTATAACACCCAAATCCTTTTTTGCAGTACTCCTTCCTACGCAGCCATTTCCTATTTTGTGTTTGTGCAATTGATTATTCCTTCCTAAATGTAGTACTTTTCATTAGTCCTTATTGAATTTTATCCTATTTATTTGAGACAATTTCTCCAGTTTGTCAAGATAATTTTGAATTATAATACTGTCCTCCAATCTCTTGCAATCCTTCCCAGCTTGGTATCATCTGGAATCTTTATATGTGCACTCTCTCTGTCATTGTCCAAATAATTTATGATGATATTAAATGCAACCAGACTGAGGACAGATTCCTGTGGGACCCCACTTGACAATCACTTCCAGCTTGACTGTGAACAATGCTCATTGCCACAAGGTCTAGAGGCTAGAAAAGAGGTCTGAAAATCCAGATAAGTGGATTCTATTCGTGTCACTGCTCCAGAATTGATTTAGAAAGTTGCATCATGGGAGCTGAGTCCTTTGTGCCTTTTGAGAATTTCCATCTTCATTTATTTGTGACTGATTTTCTACCTGTAAAACAGACGTGTTGAGAGCTACCCATTTTTGCCAAGCAGTATTATATCCATGGATGAAAATGTATGTACATGTGAAGTCTTTTTCTCCCTTATCCCAGCTGACATGTATTTTCTGCAAGTTCTCACTTACTTGGGATCAAATCTTGCTACCTCCTATCCCCTTAAAGGAGAGAGAAGAGGCAAGACACATGTTATATTTGTTATGTTTCCCATTAGAGTACTGGTTTTGTTCAAATTCTGATGATTTGTATGACTGTTAGTGAGAGGGAGTACCTCAGTTAGCAGGATTTTGTGGAAAATTTGGAAACATGATTTCAACTACAGGTGAAGGTGTCCTTGTGTCTTATCAAGTGGCATATGTTGATACAGACTATAGAAGGAGATGCTTCATATGTATGAAAACTAGCCCCGAGAGAATCACAGAATTAATTTTTTTGTCTTTCTTCACTTAAGATATGTAAAGGTCACAGTATTTTTTAGCTTCAAACCAATTGTCCAAAATACCCAGGAATCCATATAAGTTGATTTCCCTTCTGCGTGTCCCTGTGTGATTTGGTGGGTATGATCTCACAGTTGGTGACCACCTGAGACTTGATGCACATTAGCAGTGTCCTGAAAATCATTTGCATTATTCCAAAAACCTATTTTGCCTTCTTTCCCCTGTGGAGACTGTCTATCATGTTGAAACCTTTTGTTTCAGACATTGGCAGATCTCCTGGAGTGCACAGAACTCGCAGGCTTTTTACAAATGTTGCTCAAAAGTAAATAGTTGTTACCAATGATTGTTTTTATTTGTATTCTGAGGCATTAAAACCCCTGTGCAGTGGGACCCTAGGTCATTCATGGGCCATTTTGGAGAAAGAGAGGTGGCCTGAGGGTTATCTTCAGTGTTATCCAAAATATAGATAACTTCTCCAGTGGAAAACATAATTATGCTTTCTTTACATTTCCTTATTTTTTCTATCATCTTAAAGAAAATTCCATATCATTTGTGAAAGGTTTTGTCTCAGGCTTTATAATGACTTTTCTAAACATGTACCTGATATGGGTGTAGTGAATATAGTGCACACTCATGATATATTGTTCTCTTCTCTAAGCAATGAACTTGCATTGATCCCCTGATCTCATTAACGTTCACTGAAATCATATGCATGCCTCAGTAAAGACAGAGACCTCTATGTAATCTTTTCCTAAAATTTATTTTTGTTTTGTTCTTTGTTTTGTATGTGGCATGGAGGGACTGGGTTTTTGTTTTTTGTTTTACTCTTTTAACACAATATTGCTCCTAACGTTGGCTCTGAAGAATTATTTATGATTTGGGGCCTTCCTCACTCCTTAGCCAATAAGAATAGAAAAATGCCTTCCATAAAAGTATAATATCAAATCATCTATCTGGAGTTGGAAATTTAACATGATAGTCTGATATGATGAGTTTCTGGAAGTGGAGAGAGGTCATACTCTCTGCTTTTTAACATTGGTTGCTGTTGGCAGAATGATAGGTGATCATTCTTTTTTCCTTCAGTTGCAGTACAAATCACTAAAGGTGGAATGCTTTATCCTGTGATTGGGAGAGATTTAAGTCATGGCATCATCAGCTGAAATGGGTTTTTTAAGTAAGGTACTCGAGAGAGAAACTTAGAGGACATTACATTACAAGTAGTAAATTTATAAACTATCTAATGGTACATTTTTGCAACTATGTATTTTTCTACTCTGGTTTTGGAAGTTTTTTTTTTCTTCTGTTTTTCTTATCTATACTGCTTTGGAAGAATGATATGATAACTTGTCTTTAAAAAAATAATGCTGTTAGAAGAGAGTGGTGAAAACAAATAAGTAGTAAAGTTTCCCTTACAGGTTCCACATGACAGAGATTTATGAAATCTGTAATTGGCAAATAGCATAAACATATACCAAGTGCATATACTGTATGGACAAACTGGGCTAAATTCTGCTGTTACTTACACTGCTGTGAATCCAGAACAACTCCTATTTCTCTCTGATTGCTTATAACAAAAGAATTACTTTATCTCAAGATCAATCCCAAAAAGAGCTCTGTGTGGCTCAAAATGTTGTATCTTTCACCAACAGAAGTTGGTCCAATAAAAGATACCCCCATTGTCTTTCAATTTTATCATGCACATGCAATCATCCTCAGGT
Organism: Trachemys scripta elegans; assembly: GCF_013100865.1. NCBI lineage: Eukaryota > Metazoa > Chordata > Testudines > Emydidae > Trachemys > Trachemys scripta. The sequence continues at coordinate 104,726,072 of NC_048303.1, forward strand.
GTGGTTTGACATGGTTATATAACTGAGCTTAGTGCTTCTCTGAAACAAGTTGCTAGGAGAGCTTGCATTGAGTTGAGTGGGATGAGGATCAGACCTTTTATTCTTCAGAATGTCTATGTTCTGCATTGAACTAGTGTCTGCTTTGGTGAGGGCCATGGTCTAGCAAACAACAGAATTTTAATATACAGCATACTTCCTTTAACTTAAAAAAAAATAGATTTATGTTGTTTACTTTTCTTTAAATCGTTACACAGCAATTAAACCTAAGCAGTGACTGGATAGTAAGTAGAAAACTATATTTCATATCCTTTCAGTGAACTAATAAAAAATTTATGTTGCTTTATAATACGATAAACTGATGCAGACTTACAAGGGATTGGCAGTAGGATGTTATTCTTAGTACAAAGCATCTGTGTTTATAAAGCAAATTTTGTCATATCAGCAAGTAAATATTACTCTGGTTTATGTAGATCAAAAGTATTATTTTCTAGTCATCTAATATTAAAATGTATGACAGTACACAATAATTGACTTCGCTGCTGATTTTTAAGGTGATATTAGGACAAGATAATTTATAAATTAATAGCTACTTTTGAAGTAAGATTAGACTCTTCTAGAAAAAGAGACATGTAACCACTCTGTGACTATTAGTAGTACTTCAGATCACTCTATCAGAAACAGTTGCTACTACAAATTTGATAGGGCCTTCTACAAAACATTAAAAAAGGTTAAATTATTTGCTCATAATTGTCACATTCTTTTCATTGGTGGATGTTACTCCACTATTTTCTACCTTTAGGAGTACACTTCCATATATTGTTAAAACAAAACACTTGTATGCTTGGGTAGATCAGCTGGACATTAATTGTCTCACTATTCAGTGGAGAAGTATATTTTTGGATTGCATTATCATACCAGGATCATTGCTGTTAGTTTAAGATTATGCTGCATGGTGACAAAAAGGCGTATGTAGCATAATCCAAGTTCAAAGACCAGTTTTTCTGCTTACCTGTTGACACCAAAAAATAAATAAATGCACACCTAAAAGAAATTAAATCAGTGTCTTTATTTTAAAGTTTCCTTTTTACATTTTAAACATTATTATCCAGAATAAATGTACTGTTCTCTGTTGCTATTTGTTGTTTATAATGCCACATTATTTATAAAATTCAGTAAGTTAGTTCTATATACAAAATACTGTGATAGGTACAGTGGTCTGGTCCAGATTTTCAAATGGGTATATACCCAATTTTGCATTTTTTCCTATGCCTGACGAATATACACAAGTGGCATATGCATATACACACAAAACCTTGACTTTTACATATGGTCACTGGAGTACTGCATACACAAATTGGGTTCCAACATAAAAGAAACAAGTGATATACAATAATTATACCTATCACTTACACATAGCTGCTGCTAATCCCCAGACCTCAAAGTGCTTTACAGAAAATGGGTATTATTTTCTCCCTTTTTTCAAATGGGAAAATGAAATATAGAGATGTCAAGTGACCTTCCAAAGGTCAATGGCAAATGTAGAACTAGAACCCCTGTCCCCAAATGAAAGCCCTGTGCCCTTTCCTCACTACCTAGAAATATATTAATGTGTAAGATATTGATTGTCAATATCACTACTGTAACTTTTCCCCTTACCTGCTAGTAGTTTATTTTGTAATGTTACTAGTTGGAATTCAGGAACCCTCCATCTTTTTTAGAGCACAGTGTTTCTACTATAGAAAAGAAATTGCATAAGATATGAGGATCTAGTTACACGCTTTCTGACTCATAGATCTGTAACATTATGTCATGATAAACAGATTAGAATGATGTTAGGGAGCAAACAGATGAGCATCACAGCAACTGTTATAGTTTCCCAATTAAATGAAGACTTCAAAAGTTGGTAATGTCTCCAAAAGCAATTGAGAGGATGGAGATGTAAGTATTCACCTTTCTTTTTGCCCTTCCTTACTGCCACACGAAGGTCAAAAGAGTATTTTACTACAATATTTTGTGGTTGCTTTTTTTGGCAGGGGGGTGTTGAATTTTATTTCCTATTAACATAAGCGACTGACGGTGCTTGCAAAGAGCCAAGCAAGATTTCCTATTTAGGTCTGACAGTATGCTGACCTGCAAAACCCTTGGTGTTTCATTTCTTGGCCTCTCCTGAGTAGAGACAGCCAATCATTAAGAACTGTGCCAAATTGTGCAGTGGTTTTGTGATGTGAAAAAGGATCCATTAAGTACTGGTTTGAAACTACCTGACTCATTTCATTTCAGTTGCAAACAAAGCCGCACTTTTAAATCTCTAGGCTTACAGGGATGAAAAGCTAATTGATTAACATTTTGCTTGAAGCTAATGAGTTAACCCTGCTCTGTAATTGTTTTAGGTAAGAATATGAACAGATTTATGTTTTTCTGTGATAACCTTACCAAGAACTAAATTTAAAAGGACAAGAGAAGGTCAGGGAGCATCAGAGGCTAACGTGCAATGTAGGACTTGAGAGTTAAAGACTCAAGATCAAACTACACCTTGGGGATCAGGAAAGTAGGGAATATGAAGGTGTGGGAGAAGAATGAACTGCAGGACTGGGAAAGAAGAGAGGAGGGAGAGGTTTGGAGTTGTGAATGGAAATAGGTATGAAGATGAAAAAGGAAAGGCTGAAAGTGGGATGCCCCAGAAAGTGGGGAATTTGAAATAAAACACAGAGAAGGAAGCCATGGGTTGGTGGCGTATGGACCGCCACCTAGTCAGGGGATGTGGGTGGTTTGGAGACATTCCAAGAGATCAGAACTGGATCTCTGTCCATCTCTCTCTATAAGAGCAAAGAGACTGAGAAAGGATGGAACATACATGATACTAGTGTTAGTGCAATTGCAGGAACTTAGGATATAAGCATGTTCCCTAGTAATAAATAGTAATAAAGCAACGTGTAAACAAGATGTAAAATTTTCAAAATCCCATAAATCCTATTTGCAAAAGAGATTTAGCTCCTAAGTCTCATTGAAAATCAACAGGACTTAGATTTCTAAGTGTCTAAGTCACTTTTGAAAATGGGACTTAGATGCTGAAGTCATTTATAGACTCATAGACTTTAAGGTCTGAAGGGACCATTATGATCATCTAGTCTGACCTCCTGCACAATGCAGGCCACACAATCTCACCCACTCGCTCCTGTAACAAACCCCTGACCTATGTCTGAGCTATTGAAGTCCTCAAATCATGATTTAAAGATCTCAAGGTGCAGAGAATCCTCCAATAAGTGACCCGTACCCCATGCTGCAGAGGAAGGCGAAAAACCTCTAGGGCCTCTCCCAATCTGCCCTGGAGGAAATTCCTTCCCGACCCCAAATATGGCGATCAGTTAAACCCTGAGCATGAGGGCAAGACTCACCAGCCAGCACCCAGGAAAGAATTCTCTGGAGTAACTCAGATCCCACCCCATCTAACATGCAGGTACATTTACCTGCAATAATCAAAGATCAATTAATTGCCAAAATTAGGCTATCCCATCATACCATCCCATCCATAAACTTATCAAGCTTAGTCTTGAAGCCAGATATGTCTTTTGCCCCCCCTACTCCCCTTGGAAGGCTGTTCCAGAACTTCACTCCTCTAATGGTTAGAAACCTTCGTCTAATTTCAAGTCTAAATTTCCTAATGTCCAGTTTATATCCATTTGTTCTTGTGTCCACATTGGTACTAAGCTTAAATAATTTAGTTCCTTTTGAAAAGTTTACCTCAGTCGTTTGAGTGGAACTGCACCGATAATTCTTGAGATTGATCATTCAGGTTAGGCTTGAGATACACTGGCAGGGCAGAGTGTGGGAAAGCTCATGTTGCTGCTGTGTGCCACTCTCCAAGTCATTTCACCATTCTCTCACTGGTGCTAAATTTACTTAAAAAAAAAAAAAAAAAAAAAAAAAAAAAAAAGGCTGCACGGATGTGGCTCTGAGAGTCAAAAGGAGATCATTGTTAATTAATAACACTATTATTATATATACTCTGGCTATATATGTGCTTAGGGGAAAATACTTCTAGCCCATACGTAAAAATGTTCCCTAAAAGTATTTACACCACTTACATGTGGGTTCCTTTAAGATAGTAATCTTTGGTGTTTGGCACATAACTCATTATCTGCTAGTCTTATAGTGACCACTGTTTAGAAATTCATATAAGGCATAATCACTCACAATTCAAGAATCAAATTACATTTCCCTTAGGCAGATCTCAGTTAATCTATGCAGCATGAATTTTCCTGAAGTGTTTCTCAAATCAACAATAAGCTTATTTATTGTTTAATTTTGAGCTGAAAGGGCATCTCATATTTCTTTTTCCAAAGGGAATCCTGGAATACAAGTATAAAGGTGTCACAGGAACGCATGTCAAGTGTATAGGAAATACTTCTCTGAATAAAAGATCTTGATTTTGTGTGTGTGTGTGTGTGACACCTTGTTTTTCTAAGAATAAATATGATACATAATCCTTACTATACGATTCCACCTTAGCAGCCACCTGGTTTAAGAATCACATATACTATGTGAGAAGCTTTTTTTGCATATTGTATGACATTACACATTCTGTATTATCAGCATAAAGTATACTGGTGGACTGAATTCAACCCTGTGCTGTCTGGCTTGCACTCTACCAGGAGAACCAGGTCACCTAGGAGATAAACTGACTGCATCTCTCAGGCAATATTTGTTGGAAGGGATGGCATAAGCTATGTTGACAAAAGCACAATTTTGCTGGTATAACCTACAACAAGAAGCATTTTGCCGGTATAGTATAACAGTATAATTATACCAGCAAAGACTTCCAAGCAACGGCCTGGCCTTAAACGCTTCTGAAAAATCTTACCCCAGGAGCCTAACTTTTTAGGCACTTATTTTTGACAAATATTGGCCTTAGCCCTGATTCTCTTCTCAAGTGTGTGTAAGTGAGGAATAATTCTAATGAAATTTGGTGTAAAAACGAGAGTAAGTGGAAGGAGAAACTAAGCTTCTAGTCCCAGATCTGAATGTAACTCTTACTTGACAGTGCATTTCACATTCCTTTAGGCTACCACTCTGACCCAAATTTTGTCTTACAAATTGTGTAAAGAAAAAAGCAAAGGACTTTTGTTGTTGTTTTGTTTTTGGTCACAAAACAGTTGTCACCAATCTTATTACTGTAGCATGATGGAAGAAAATGATGGCTATCAACTTCTTATACTTTATTTAACAAGGCCATAAAAATTCTAACTATGTTGATTTGATCATCCTTTTGTTAGTGGAAAGCAAGATAGATTTCCCCCCTTTCTGTTAGCAGGATAGTCCATGGAGTTTTAGGGGATTTCTTTTTTATTATTAAATGGTATATACACAATATTCATATCAGCTCACAAATAAATGGGTAGTATTGAAATAACATACAACAGTAACTAGATAGGAGTTTTTCTAACGAATTAGCCATAAGTCATGAAATATTTAGTTTGTACAAATGGATAAATAGATAATTAAAAAAGCTTTCCTATATAGAAATTCAAGAATTATCACAATGAAGAAAACAGGAACCAGAATAGCATTTGCTATTTTCCCCCCCTCTCCCTCAAAGTTGATGTTCTGAGTGAAATCCAGTATTCAACATTAAAGGAGCAATCTGCAGCAGAGTGGATGAATTTGTGATAAATTGTCCCTTGAGGTTTATAAAACATATTCTCCATAAAATAAGCCACAATATGTTTCTCCCCATTAGTCAGTTTCTGACATTCAGGCTGCTGAAGCTTCTAGGCCAGTATTGGTATCTGCCATCCCAAAGCTGTAAACAACTCTTTGTTTATAGCAGCAGAGCTCATACATCCATTTCAAGGTTTTACAGCCATAAAAGGCTGACTGCCTACATAAACTGGAGTGGGCTGCAATATTGTTATTTTGTTTATTGCTCTTTTACTGCAGCGGTCAAATAGTTCCTTTGAGACTAGACACTGGTACTCTGCCATCTGTACAGTCAATGTTAGACAACTTGTGTCAGCTGAACCACTGTGACAAATATTTATAACGAGCATGCTAATTAAATAAAATGTTGCAGTATTAGATTGTGGGGGAAATATGGAAGATTAATAGCAAATTAAAAAGAACTTGTCATCTTTCTTCTAATGGATAATGATGTTAGCCTCTAGAGACATTTTGATTGTATTAACACTTCCTCACATCTTTAAACCACACCATCAGTATTATTATTTTATGTTATTTTGTTGTATCTGAGAAATTAAATATATTCATTATTGCTAATATGGATGGGAGGCATCTGTTTAAACCCTCCATAATTATGGGTTCTAAGTTTAGAAATGAACTCTAGAATGTTGATCTTTGACTCTAGGAAAATGCAAGTTCTTGGTTGCTGCATCTCTCTCTCTCTCTCTCTCTCTCTCTCTCTCTCATATGCACATGCACACACTTACTTTTGTTTTATTCCCCTACAAGCAGGAGAAGAATTACTTCAAAACAAAGAGCTTTACTATTTGCTTTTGCTCCATTAGAAATACATGTTGGTTGTTTTTCTAAATTACTTTTCCCTTGAAAATCAATAGTTCTAATTTAAGGAAAAAAACTACTTTATGAAACCAAAAGTTTAGTGAAACCCACAATATTACAAAAAAAGGCAAGAGGAAAAAAAGCCATAGAAGTTTTCACAAAATCCCAAACGCTGCCAGTATTTATCATTAGTACAGATATATTGTAGCTAAAGTATTGCACTTATGGGGGGACATCCATGGCTTAATTCTGATGTCCTTTTGAAAACATAGTGTTAAACTCAGAGATAATACTTGCATTTTCTGGTAATAAGGTAAAAATGGCTTGCTGCTTTGAGCTTCACCTTAATGCAGGACTGATACAAAGCTTGAACTTTTGTTGGGTGCATTAAAGGTCTGTCTTTGCTAAAATAACCAAATATTTTAATTTGCCACAATAATACTGTAAACTGAAGAACTCCCACCACAATACAGCATGTGATCTTCTAAAGTCTAGATAAAAGAGATTAATAATCTTGTGGTGGTTAATATAAAACTGAATATCTCTCCACTTACACAGAGCTCAAAGGCGATACATAGTTATTGATGATAATAAATAATATTTCCTACATAGGAATATTAAAGAAAATGTGTTCCATGTATTTTACAGCAAAGTATATTTTGAAAATTTTGTGGGGAAGAGGAGGGTGGAGGAAAGGGAGTTTGTTTGCCTGGTCATTAGATCTGCCTCATAGCTTTTGATGACCTGGGTTGGATATAAAGAATAAAGGAATTGACATTTTTGGTTTTAAGAAAATGAGATGAACAATACTGCATTTATACCGCTAAGCGATAGGAGGAAAAATGGGGTGAAATAAAATGCTGTGACAAAATCTGTAATACAAATAAATAATAATAGCATGCTGGAGTTTGCCTGGTCTGGAACTCAATAAATAGGAATAAAGTATTTGAAGGAACTCTGGGTGAAAGGTACAGGCAGTCTCTGAACATGGAAGCCTACCAGTCATTCAAGAAAGTATTCCAGATTGCTACAAACAAGTAAGAATAAAGTCTGTTAGGACATTGTTCTTTCCTAACACTAGCTTTCCTACGGGGGTTGTATCGCATGCCTCCATCCCTGGGAAGTCCTGAGATATGTAACTTTAAAGCCATCACACTTTATATGTAGAAAAGCTGTTACAGCAGTGCTGAGATAGTGTGATCTAGAGGCTAGGACTGGAAGTCAAGACACCTGGTCTCTATTCCCAGCTCTGTCACTGTCTTGATGCATGATCTTGGGCAAGTCACTGTTTGTGCCTGTTTCCTCTCCCATCCTGTTAATCTATTTAGATTGTAAGGTATTTGGGGGCAGGGATGGTCTCTGTGTGTCTGTACAGTGCTAGCTAAAGAGAGTTTTGATCTCCATTGGGGTCTCTGGGCACTACTATAATGATAATTTCAACTTTTTAATAATTTTTGCAATCTTCTGTGGCCTGCGTAGTTGGACTCAAGATAATCAAGTCACTTGGCTTTGTGGATGGAGGGATTTTTAAAAAATTGAGACTATTTTTGCAACCCTAACATTTTGAAGTCTTTTCTTGTAAATAGCTGGAATGTACATGTTATATACTGGTGTGGCTTAAAGGTCTTATTGTTACTAATTTGGGATGACCTTCATAAATTACCCATAAATGATTTATGAAGGTTTAACAGTTTTGAGTGGTGCAGCATCCCCATCTTGTGCCAAGAAAACCTTTATATTCTACCATTCCCTTATGTGTTCCCTACATCCATTTTATAATGGACGTATTGCAGGGTAGGGTGTAAAATATACCTTTGGCAGGTTTGTGTGTTTCTTGCAGATGCTACCTTTCTCTGATGTAAAGATTCTAAGATTGTCATTTGTATTAAAAGGGTTAAAGTCTGCCTTGTTGTCAGGAGGATGAATGACTTCATTATGACTGCAGTGCATGACTGAGAAAAGGAAGGACTGAAGTGGGAACAGTCAAGAGAGTTGCTGAGCTAGGAGGATAAGTGCTGCTCGGGACAGCTGATTTGTCATTGATACCTAATATATCATGGCAAGCGGGAAATGTGCAAGCCTTCTGGAAAACCAAAGCAGAGAAAGCAGGTGTTGATGAAGTGAGTCCTGCTATTAGAGAGCAGTGGTAAACTGCAGCAATTACTGCATGGTCCCTGAGAGGAGTTATGGCAGTTCAATTGTAATGCCCCTCAGACTGAGGAATTGTTAATAAATGTATTGTTTACAGTGGTGTGGGTTTCCTCAATATCAAATTTAAAAAGACCAGAAATGTTTTTATCCCTTTTACACTTACAGAGAGATTTTGATGAAGTGTCTTCATTAGATTTCATTAATTATTCATAATGCATCCTTAGAACAGGTGTTTGTCATTAGGAAGGGCCCATTTAATAAAATACATGGATCCTAAACCAGTTTTTCATAATCTGGTTTAATTTATGGACACAAATCTGTACACCAAAGATATTTTAAAAAGGTGTAGAAATATAGTGCTTCTCTTTGAAAACTGCTTCAGTTTCCGTCTTAGACTTCTGCCCTACTGCTATGTAGGGCTTCAGTAATTTATTCTTTTGTTATATATTCACCCTTCATTATTTTAAGCATTAATTCTTATTATTTTTAACTGGGTCATCTTGTTCTACATCATATATTCTTTTAAATGATTCAAAAGGCTGATTTCATGAACCGCATGTGACCTGAATCTTCCATGTCTTGTAGCTTGTGTAATCATTTTACATCTGTGCAAAGTGGGCATAAAATGATACCATTTTAGTTTGGCAGTGTGTTGCCTTTCATTTTGAACAGATGCAAATGATAACACAGGGAGCAGTGCAATAGAGAAACAGACTGTGGTATCATTCATGGTTCCTTTCAACTTGAATTGAATTTAAGGGGTTTCTTTTGAATAATCTGGGTAGGTCTCCCAGTTACTTTTCTGAAGTTAGTAATCTCTTTCAGCATTTCAAAGAACATTAACCTTATGCGGTGGTTTTTAAAAAGATGCTATTGCTCCCAACATTGGTAGACTGCCCTTAGAATAACCCTTTCCCAAGCAAATTATCCCCCATTTTGAGTATAGGGAACATTGCTTTTATTAACCCTAAATAAAGATTTTTCAGATTTTCATTATGGTTACTACATATGGGAAAGCCTAGGACTTCCTGGGCACATTAACTCATCCACCTTGTCAATACAACATATCAAATATTTTAATTGGATTCATCTGTTCACTGGTGATTGCTCCAAAATTAGGACTGCCACTAAACCATTTTATTTTTCTCCTTATTCATATGTGCAATGCATCATTAATGTGCACAGTTAAAATCAGGAAGTGTATTTGAGTACTTAAAATACAATAGCTGGAAATTTGCAGTGCAGTGTTTTCTTGTATGAGTATTTGTCAGCATGCTTCTTTCTCAGTTGCATAGTGTGCATCAAAGACATTAGTGAACAGGTTAAACTAGTGGAATCATTTAGTCAGCAGCTCACCCATCACCTATATCTTCATGCTATACTTGCCACATCTCCCATTCATGAGAAACCATGAGAATTCACGGATGCTTTAGTTGTGACACCATCCCCCAACACTTGCCTCTTCCCACAGTGGAAATACAACCCTCTTCTACCTTGTTACCTCCTTTCATTCCCCCATCTGTTCTCCCTCAGATGTCTGGGGACCTCACAGATGGGGGGACCTCCCAGCTGACCACCAAGAGTCTCAAAGCTGTAAGGTAGCAAATGAACACTTCTTGTATTGCTGACCATTTATTTTTTAAATATAATGTTATATATTTTAAACACTGAACCTTTTTTCCTCTGTACTTTTATTACATTTTGTTTCTATCAGACACTTTGTGTATGTGTGTTCTTGCACTCACCCTTTCCTTTCAGCCTGCATCTTTAGCAGTTACTCACAGACAGCCTCTGAAGCACTGAACTGACACCAAAGCGCAAAGTTGATCCACTGAAACGTGCCGTAGATTGGCATAATTTTTCATTGTCTAACTCCTTTTATGCTTTCTCTTCTATATTTTGCAAACTCTTGTAGGGTGAATAATGCTCAAAAATATGGACCTTCTCCCCAGAATGCACAACCACCTTGTGCTTGGTTCATTTGCCTTTATAAAAATTCTAGGAGTGCATAAATTTTCCTTACATACTCTTAGGGCCAATTCCATGGGTGTGATTCCATGCTGCATCTTTAAGAGCTTTCCCTCATATGAATAGAAGCTACACAAGTCTTTATGTGCCAACAGCTGCATGCAAATAATGCATGTGGCTTTATATGCAGTGGTACATAAGGCTTTATCCATCAGCAAATGTTGGTGCATAAATGTTCTTTTATGGCAAATAGGCCAAAATATCTTAAAATTCAATTTAAAAAAAAGAAACCTACATATTGCATTAGATCTACCCAGGATACAAAACTTTACTACATTTAATATAGATACATAGTGTTTTGAAAGTATCTAAGTTGATAATGGATGGTTGGACTGCCAAGGAAAAATTCCAGTCAGATCACAAATTTAGATATTTACTATTTAAAATTTATGAAGAGAAACCAAACAAAAACTACATAGAAAATCCAAAGGGTATAAAAACTAATGCCTGAAATTTCACACCAATTGGCCGCCCTTTATAAGAGAAAAACAGGAATTTATGGCCCATTTCAGAACACAGTCCTAAGTATGGTGTTGCTACCAAATGCCACCATAAGGCATCAGTTCAGCTGTTCTATTTCTGCCCCTCACCTCAAGAACTACTAGTGGTTTCTAGAGCAGTCTGCTCCCTCCACTGCAGTTAACAGAGCAAAGGATAGAACCAGCATATGCTTTGAGATCTCCCTGATGCCAAACTAATTGGCTGGGTTTACCATACGAAGAGAGAACAAAGAGTGAGGAGTTTGCCAAAGTGTCAGGACTTAGGTAGGGATTCCAGTTTCCCAGAACAGTTTTTTAAAAACCAGAGACTCTTGGCTCTGTGTAATCCTATGTTTCTGAGGAGTATCAAACTACCCAGTTTGCATATTTGCAAATACAGCTCATGGACCAAAACTAAATATTTGCACAACTATAGGCACCTAAAAGTAAGCACTTCCAAGTATAGGAAGGCAGTTTTAAGCATGTAAGTTTGGAGGCTGTGTCTGGAAAATATGGCCAAACTTTTTGTTAACTATTTAGAGTTAAAAAATTGAGTTCTCTTTTTGGGCTGTCCTGTAGAGTGCTGTGAAATTCACTTGCTTGCTTTGTGGCAGGATTTTTTCTCTCTCCTCTGAGCACTAAAAATATCTGTGCTAATCTTAGATGTTTTAATAAGACAAATGTGACTATTTGCAATCAATTAATTCAAGAGCAAACATTGGTTTCTTAATGGTACCTTGATTTGGTGTCAGTCACTTACATGGGCTAGAGAAGAATGTGAGTGAAGTGGTCATTAAAATTGATTTACCAGCATGACACATGACCACTAGGTCACTGACTTGCTATTTCAGAGAAGCCTGAAGTAAAAACAAATTGTGTAAATGAAAAAAGTCATTTTTATAACTCCATTAAGCATCTCTTACACATTCTCCCTCTACCCCTCCAAAAACACCATGCATAGTACAATAGTTGCATCTTGTTAAGGTTTACCAGTTAGAATTGTTACATCCCTCAGGCTAGTGAGCATCCTAGTAGGATGTAGCTCAGTTAACAGAATGTCTGAATGATACCCTAGGATGGCTGTATTGAATTCTCAACTAGACTGTTTCCATCTATTCTGCAAGAAAGCTTTGTTCTGTAGAGACAGTTGGCTTTATAGAACGGAATATGTTTGCCTCCAGTCATTGCATAACTGGTAAATTCTATGAAAGATGAAAAATTGATAGCAAGCCACCGGTTACTAGCATTATTTAGTCTTGCTTTCTGAAGATATGTCTTTTGCTTATTTCCCAATTATACATTCATGGCATTTGGGAGTTTTACAATTGTTTGATTCACCGGCTGATCAGCCTATTGTCTGAGAACAATAGTTGGCTGGCAGTCCACAGTCTTAAAAAAGTCAACCAGTCTCAAATGAAATTCCTCATGTTATGCATATCTTTTGAATATTTCCAATGTGTGTGCAAGTCATAAATACTCATAACCCCAAATACCCTACAATTTGATTTGCTTATAATTTAGCATTAAAACAATATTTGTATAGTATATTACAATAACTAAACAATGATTAAATCAAAAAAATCTGTCTAATCACTCTGATTAGTGATAAATGCTATTTTATAGACCAAGAATGTTATCTGTGATTATAGCCTTTCACTGTTTTACTCCTGTACCTGAGGCTTTAATTTGGAGGGACCACTTTTCCTAGGAGTCTGACAGTAATTCGGTGTTCTTGCTTACTCAGCCATGATGTCTTCTGAGAAAAGATTGACAGCTGTGCTGAACAGTGCTGAGCTGTATAACATTTTTTTGTGCTGTAATACTTAGTGCTATGTAGCACTGCAGGATCCTTAGGATTTGCTACCTAAATTAAATTTAAATCAAATTTAAACTCAAGGGAATAGTGTCCATCACTAGGGAATCACTTTTGTCACATTACATTTATAGGATATAGTTGAATGGTAGCAGACTTAGATAAAATCAGGAAAAAATGTGACATCCAGGTTTTTATTCTTTTCTCTTTTCCCATGTACTCCAATGATCTTCCAGAACTTGCCCTCACCTTGCTTTCCTTACCCCGTACCTTCCCCTGAACCCATTGTTTTTACTTTTGGATATACACTTCTAAACCTTCTCCAGGAAACTAAGTCTTAGAATTTTTGTCTAGCCCTGAATTCCATGCTATTTACAATTTAGCTTTGCTTGTGCTGATTTAGGTGTGGGCGGAATTTTATGACTTCAAAATGCAGAAAATAGTTTATTTACGTTTTGTCTAATATAAATTTACATCAAATATTGTATCAATTGGTATTAATAATTTTGACATCTTTAATGTTTGAAATGACTGGGAATGGCCAATCCACTTTGTTACTCACTTTGTAATATCCAGAATTTTTCTTTTTAATTCAATGAATATTCACTTATATACATTAGAACAGTTAAACCACAGTATGTTGTACTGTACTATTTTGCAGTTATAATAGCTTTAAGTGAAAAGTATTTTATAGTAAGCAAATATTTGATACACATTTAAGCACTGCTCTTGTCAATTTTTGTTTCTTTTCACTTCCATCATTCCTTTTTGTTTTGCTTTGCTTCACTTTACATAAATATTTTCCTTGGTTGGATATGTATTTTTGTAAGATGCTGTACTGAGACTTTTGCTAAAAGTAAAAAAGAGGAAAGCAATTTTAAGGTGACTGTACTCAGCATGTTGTAAGGTTGATTATTACATTCCACAGAACTAAAGAAGAATAAATTGAGATCACTAAGCAGCTAAAAGTGAATTGTAGTATAGCATTGAAGCTCAATTGGTTAATCTAAACTATAAATTATGCACGTAGCAGGGCAATGCTTGCTATACTTCTGTTAACAGATGTCATGGCCCTTCTTTCAGCTAATCTTTTAATGTGCAGCTATTAGTAAAACCTGGCTATAAAGTAATAGAGTTAGAATAGTAGCCAGCATATATTACTTGCTGGTTTTTCAATTATATCTTTGTATATTTTGAACTCTCTATTAATTGCATAACACATTTACACTGAATATTAGTGCTCTTAAAGTAGCAGCTATCAGGACAAAATAAGGGCTTGTCCACATGGTGGTCTACAGGCATGTGATTTCTAAAGTGCCCAAACGTGTTATGCATTAATTGGTCTATGTAAGCACTTCTAGTGCACTTTAACATAGTGCTGTTTGAGACAGTATGATGATAAAGTGCACAAGAGAACCTTTAGTGTACACCAGCAGGGGCTACATAGGCCACTTCATGTGCGTCATATTAGGGTGCTTTAGAAATCACAACCCAGTAGAGTGTATTACCCCACCATGTAGACAAACCTTAAGAATTTTGCTCAGCATATGCACTATAAATGTAGAATTAAGGCAATAGAACTCTAGTTCTTGTTCAAAAAAATAGACACTAAAAATATTGTTGTATGACTATTTAGGCCCACATTTTAGAGACAGTTATGTAGGCCAAATTTCCTATTGTTTTAGTGAGAATTTGACCCCAGTGACAATGCCAAATAATTCTGTTCTTCCACAGAGTTAAGAAATCTGCACAAGCGCTAAGCAAAAGTTTTTGGTGTAGATGGAAAGGAGAAGTGCACAAATGGTAAATTATTCCTCTCCTGAAGCCTGTGGTACCCCAATCTGCAAGTCTGAGGTTTTGCATTGCAGTGGCAGGGGGATGCCAGATAATGGAGGGTCTGGAGCCAGTGAAAGATATATCTGCAGCATGATACTCCTCCAGACCCTCAGGGATTTACAATGCAAAATAATACTGACTTTCCCAGCATTACCTTGCTCAGAACCACCCACAAAAGGAGAATTGAGCTGTATTGTAAGCAGGTTTCTCAAACATCATGCTCCTGGGGGGAACAATCTTCCTCCTTGTCATGTCCTCGGTTCCAAGGAACAGAGTATGGTCCAGCTATGTTTGTAATAGCCTTTTCCTGCCACATCCCTGACCATTCTCCTGTGGGCGATGGTATTTAGGAGTTTATTGGCCCTTCCATAACTTTTTCCTGAGGAGAGCATAATTGTGGTCTCAGGATCGCAGAATATGGAGCCTGACTTTAAAAGACTGAAAAAAGTATATTTAATATATATCTAATGTCTCTACTTTTTAAAAAAGGGTTCTGGTTAATACTTGTAGTCATGCCAACTGCTTTCTTTTTATTTTTGCCAGTAGGTTTGTGCATCTGTTAATTCCGTTAGTCTTCATGGTCATGAGTCAGGATCCTGGCTGTGAAATGCTGCTTTGCATTTTGTTGGAATGGTCTTCTCAGTATGCTGCTAATATGAAAATAGAAGTCCTTTTTGTGGTGCACAGATTATTACATTAGATTAATAAAACATGTAAATAAATGTTGATCTCTGGTCTCACAATCTCATCAAACACCCACAAATATATATGGATTTATGCATTTATTTCCTGACAAGACAGGTAGAGTAGAAAGATGACAAGATAAGATCCTTAGCAAAAATCTTGGGTTTATTTTCATATATTGCACAGCTTCTCTACCAAAAATTAAAAGTATGGGAGTCTTATTTATCTGTTTCACAGAGAATAAGTAATGTTCAGAGTAAAGCATTTTGTCAGGAACCAGGGAACTTTAATCAAAAGGTAGCTTCAATATTTCTTTTAAAAGTACGTAGACGATGTTTTACAGTGCTGTTCAGAATCCAAACCAAAGGTTTTCTTTCATATTCCTTATCCTGCCTTGTGGAATTGATTTGGTTCATTTCTTTCTTTTTATTGGATTATTTGGCTTGGAGCAGAACCTAAAAGCATCTGCAATATTCTTTTTATTAAAGACGGGCTGCTTATGATTATGTAGGTATTAATTTCCAATAATATTTGATAACAGTGTATACACACTTTTCATTGTATTTCAAATGTGTTCATATTGCCTTGGACAATTTCAATTTTTAATCATCCACAATCTCCTTTAATATAGTAATGCTTGCCTAATATTTGACTCTTTCCAAAGTTAGACAACCTCAGAGTTTTCTCGTTGATTTGAACAAGTTCAGGCCACTTATCAGTGTTGCAGAAACCCAAACACCCCTTCATGATGTTGTGCAATAGGAATTAAACAGTTTTAGCAAATATCAGCAGACATTTTTGGTTAGATTATTCAAATTGTATAGAGCCCAGGTTAAGGTGTCTTGTGGTGCCTCTTGACTCCTGGGGGAGAGCAAGGAAAGGAATCCTCCTTGGAATCCCTACACAACTACATAGAAACCACAGTCAGGCTTGTTATTTATAAAGCACCACAAGCACTACACTGTACTTTACAAACACCTATAAAATAAAATCCCTTCCTTGAGGAGTTTGTAATCTAAGATTGACAAATGCAAAATAATGACTAACAGTACAGATGCCAAAGAGAGAAGACATTAAATTGCTGGGTTTCTGGATCTCCTTTGTCATGTGAGGTGTTGCCTGAATAAACAGTAGGCCTCCTGCTTCCCCTCCCTTTTATAAACAAATATATAATTTCACTGAGAGAAGCATTGATCACGTGTATGTTTATGATCAGTAACATTAGAAAAGAGAAGCTCAAACCATGCTTTGATTTGGTTTTAGCTATCCCTATGGAATTCTATTTATAAAAATGTAAGGAGTGTGTTTAATTTTGCTTAAATCGAACAGATTATGTAAATGTATTGAAAGCAAGTTAAAAGCATAAATCACAGATGTCGGTTTGAAGGAAAGTTTGTTACCAGAGAAATCTACAGCTCCCAAATCCCAATGTGTTAATTATAAGGCAGCATCTGGTATACAAATGTATGCTAAAATAAGAATACTCTGTTTTAATCTGAGCATTTCTTAAGTAGGTTTGGTGTCTTAGACCTGCAGTCGTCATAGGGAAACTTAAAGTCATATGGTAGGTAGGTGCCTGTGACCTAAACAGTCTGCTGTTTTTTTTTTTTAAGGTGATTAAAAAAAAAAGGAATGAAGGGTGGGAAAGGCTTTGGAGATGGGTTAGTCACATACAGGAGAATGTAGCTCTGAAGCACTATTTCTTCCCCCTTTAAACACGTACTTAAATTTGATATCCATGTTATCCAGCAGACTGAAGGGGAGAATTCATAAATCTGGTGACAAGCAGCCACATGAAATGGCTCCACTTTTCCCTCTGACCCTCACACTGAATCTATGTGCTTCATTGTTGTTGTATGAAAAAATTAATTAAACAAATAACACTTCTGTAAAAAGCTTGAGTGGATTTCTCCTGAAAGAGAAGAAATCAATTTATAATAGCCAGGATAAAGACATCCTTTCTGTAGTCTGGCATGTGGTTTACACTGTCTCAGTTTATTCAAGAGGAATAGCTGTTTCACCTCAAGACTTTTTGTCTGTTATCAGCCAAGGTATAGAGTGCACCATGGCTCTGAATCCAGTGCCCTGATTCCTCTTTTCTGCTATTCCCAGCACTCATTGTGTCAAATCCTACCTACTTCTTGGCCCTCCTAGCTCTTTCCTCTTTGCCTTCTGTCTAATAAGAGTCTGTCTTACCAAACCAAGACAGATTTAACCTTATTGCCCTTAGCTCTGGCAAACAAAAGTGATACCAGTCAACCCAATCCCAGGTTAGAAAAAAAGGCTCACACAGATTAGCCTGAGAATAATAGAGCAACTTGTGTTAGGCAAATAGATTTTCCAAATCTGGGATGGGTAAAGCTGAGATACTCAACTCATGCTTGTAGTTTTCCTGCTACTGAACTGAAACTTTCAGACACAGAAGCTGCATCTTCCTCTCACTTGCTACTCTTTCTGTTCTCTCCCAGTGTCTCATTTTTGTTTTAAGAAGAAACAGGATTTGATTTTTAACAACAAAACCTAGAATTCACAAATGACTGAAGAAATAGAGGGTTAGTTTGGCAGGATTATTCCCTAAAGTCACAGGGCCAGCTTGACGGTTTACCCTAGTTTGCCAATGTGCACCAGCTGAAGATCTCCCCCATTAAATTTTTAAAGTCCTGGACTCAATCTCCAGATAGAAGTACTCCCGATTAAAAACTGTAAGATTCCCTCTGTGGAATTTCCTCTAAATGCTTCTGTACTAAGTAGGAGTTTAAGCTCTGACTCTCTCCTGAGATTTGCTGGAGCCCTCTGTACCTCAGAACTGACACCAGGGCCCGCTAGTTCCTCCAGTTTGCTGGCAGTGTGACTTTCTGGAAGAGAAGTGTGGTGAAAGGGTGAATAGAATCTAAGGTTGTGTTAACTTTACTGCAGATTTCACATGAGATTGATATGTGTATGTGGAGGGGAGGGACTCTACCAGCCACACTAGCAGTCACCAGTGCTGCAGATGCCTCTCCATAGGGACTGGAAGAGGGAGTCATCATGCTAGAGGCAGTTGATTCTCCACCCTGCACTCTGTCCTTCCATCAACCTAGTCATTAAAAGGCCTATAAGCAGATGGCTCCACAAGGGCCTGCAGAAGAACTGCTGTTAGCTTCTATTGCAAAATATGGGGGAAAATGTGTATCAATGTGATAGCAGTTTGGATGAGAAAATGTTCCTGGTCAAATGTCCAAACCTTTTCTAAGAAGGTTAGGTTATATATAGTAGGGGTGTCGATTAATCGCAGTTAATTTTTTGAGTTAATCGCATGAGTTAACTGATTAAAAAAAGTAAATGCGATTAATCACACTGTTAAACAATAGAATACCAATTCAAATTTATTAAATATTTTTGGATGTTTTTCAAAATTTTCAAATATATTTATTTCTATTACAACACAGAATTCAAAGTGTACAGTTCTCACTTTACATTATTATTTTCGATTACAAATATTTGCACTGTAAAATTCCAGCCCCCATCTCTCTTTTCCCCCCAACCTCCCTTACCACGCCCCACAGCAGGCACTCACTGTTGCACAAAAAATGGGAAGGATCCTAACACACAAAGGGGAGCGCGACTGGCATTAGGACCCAGGAGCTGGTGTTCAGTTGCAGAGTCAGTGGAGCTGAGATGCAGCCTCCTTCAACTGCGCATCTCTGCGCTTGCAGAAATGGTGGTGGGGGGTGCACGCAGTGGCATATAACCAACAAAGCTTTGGTTAACATACTCACACCCTTCCTTGATAACCTGGTGGTAAGAGACACAGGACCAGCCTTGCGTTTCAGGTTTTTCAATTTTTGAGTGAGGAATGCAGTGCTTAGAAAATGCTAAGCGCTATCAAAGCTGACTAGGGTTTACTTGACTAACTTAAACTTAAATAAAAACCTAATAAACAAACTAAGAATAAAACTTAGTGAAACCAAACTTAAAGTTTAAGAAGAACAAGTATAGCCTATGAATAGTAGCAGTCATCATAGATAGAGTGGAGGAAGTAAATGAGACTAGAGTAAAGTGAGAATGGAGATAGTGAGAAATGGAGTTGGAATAAAGTAAGAATGGAGAAATGGAGATAATAGAGGGTCTCCATTTCTCTCTCTGAGGTGGGTTACCTTGTTTATAGGGCAAATGCTGGACCTCCTTCCTCTTATGCCCAAATTTAATTCCTCACCCACAGAAATGTTAGGGTACACTTACCCCATAGGCTAATATGTATGTGCGTATTGATGACAGGTATGTACGCACATCAGTCTCTTGTGGTGTACTTGTTAAGTCTGTGGGGAAAAAACCCCTATGTCATTTTCCATCGTCTATTGGTCTAGATAAAAGGTCATAGACATAGGCGTGGGTACTCATCTATTTAGGTAACAAGCTATAAGTCAACTTTGCTTTTTGAGTAAAAGGTCTTAATATAGATATGCTAATTTTCCCTTAGCTTAACATACAGGACATGGCCTGTAGGTCTCTTGCATTACAGCCAAACTTACTTTAATATAAATTTATAAACCTATTACAATAAACCAAATACTTAAACTATAAGAAAAGATATATATGCAAGCAGGTTAGTCCTATAGGCTACAATGTGCCCCCCATGCCTTGCCTCTGCTTGGAGGGGGGAATCCCCCCCAACTGTGCCCATGGTCATTCTTCCCTTCTCTCCCCCCGCCCCCAAATGGCTTCCCTGCCATTTTCGGCAGGGAAGCACAGGAATTCTGCAGGGGGCTGTGTTCTGTGGGCATGCAGTCACGCAGAATCCCCTTAGTGCATTTATGATAGTCTATGATCATATGCTATTTTTCCACAAGACGCCTTTTCTCATTTAGTGCACAGAACAAAAAGCGCTCACTTAATAAGCGGTTATTCCATATTTTGCTTTATCTTCATTGTTCAATGTGTGCCCCCATACCTTATTTACTGCACACTATTCAGACTCTGCTCTGAAGACAGAATTATTGATTTCCACATTGGCTTTTCAATGGCATTCATCACTAGTATATTTGAGTGCTTCATAAACTGTAATTAAATTTTAATTTTTATAACACCAGGGTGAGATGAGGAGCTATTCCCATTTTACAAGGGGAACAAAAGAGATTAAGGTCAAAAGTATCCACTAATTTTGGATGACCAATCTGAGATGAGTGTGTAGCATTATACTACCCTTTATATGTTCAAAGCACTGCTCCCATCGACTTCAGTTGGAGCTGTGAGTGATCCGCACTTCTGTAAACCAGCCCCAGGGTCTCAAACCCGGCCCACAGAAAATGAGGAAGACACAATTAGTTACCGTGTATGAAAAGTTTGGTTTAAGTGAGTCCCCAAGCATCACATAAGAACTCTGCTGTGGCACAGACAGGGATAAAATCCAACTTTCCAGGGCAGCATTTAACTGCCTTAACCATAGACCCTCCTTTCTCTTCCTGAAGTTCCCTGTCTCATTCACTACATACTTTCCAACTTCTTCACCCAATGAAACTGACACCAGCCTCAATCACTACAAAATTTAACTCCGTTTTGGAAGATGGTTTGTTTTACTGGAGCACTCTGGTATAACAGGAGCATCCCTTCTGGGATGTTCACTATGAACAGTTCATTTTATGTAGGACTTAAATGGGGACTGAGCTCTCTTGAAAATTCAATTCATATACAGTTTTAAAACTTGCACATTTCCTGTAAGCCAAGTTCTCAGAGCCATTCATTCTTTTTCATGGGGAGTCTTGCACCTGCAATGGAAGACATAACTTAGTTCATGTATTTTCATCCCTTTTGTTTGTTTGATGCTTTGACAGAGGCAACTATAACTCTATTTAAATTCTAGTTTACACCAGATTTCTGGTTACTCAATGCTAGAATAACGACCCATCTCTTATTAAAAGCATGTCTCTAACTGGAAAAGTTGTGTGTTCATAAAATGGGTTTATTCATACACTGCATGAAGAATAAGAAGGCAGAATTATAGCACTATCAAAAGCTAAACAGGGGGCCTTTTTGCCTGCCTTAGTGGTTGACCAGGTGGAGTTTAAAAATCCCAACAGATGTTTATTTTCTGCATGGGTGAAAAGAAAGAGGATAACCTTGATGCTGTGTTCAGTATTACCTCTCCCATCCCTTGGTCAAATTGGACTCATGTTCTGCTTTTTTAAAATGTGATTTATTGTTGAGCCACAATATCTGCTGTGTTTGTGCACAGAGTCACTATGCACTACTGGTATCCTATCCTTTGAATTGTAAAGGGATACCTGTGCTACGAAAAATTAAAATTTCCTTCTGTTCTAGTACATATCTTCCTGAGTTACACCTTTGTACCTTGTGGTAAATATTCTTCCAGTTAATCACTAAAAAAGTAGCCTTTCTTTGCACTCATCAAGAAATCACTTACATTCACCCCATCGTTTTACTTTCTAATGACATTATTGTCTGTAAATCATGAAAGGGAACATCTTCGATGTATTATTTTTAAGTCTGTCTGCTTATCCACTGATCTGTCTGATATTTAATCTTCTCTTTTATTGAGGAATTTTACTTTTTAAAAAGCAATTACATCATGCTATATTAAATGTGTTTGATGCAAAGTACTGATCATCTGCAGATTCTGTTGTTTTTCCATAAACTAGAAATTGTTTTTTAGTCTGTCTAGAAGATGTTCATCAGATTTACATTTTCTTTCTCATTACAGAACTTTAAAATGAGCCACACTTCACAGCTCAAAGTGTGGAAGATGTCATTAAACTAGCTGTCTAATCAAGAAGGTGTAAAAAATTTAATTAAACTAATGGCATGCTGACTTAATTATTCTAAAATATATTAAAACACATGCTGTACATGTGCTTACACTCTTATAATTCACATAAGATTATTTTATTTACTTCTTTTACTTAAGTGAGTTTTCTTCATAGAATGGCGTTAACAGTGAATGCATTGTTATGGTGTACTACATGTGGTCTCATGTTGCTTATATGTGAATATTTAATCATACAACTACATGAAAACACTCTGGTTGGACTACAATAACCTTTATTTTTTTCAAGCACTACATGATTTACCATAAAAGTCTATGCTTTTAAGCTCACCAAAGTAAGACGACATTGCTCAGGAGTCTGGTAATTGTATATGTAATCTTTTACCTGTAGGTCATGAGTTCAAACCTAAAACAGGTCATTAGTGATCTACAGCTCTTACCACTCTACAGTTGTATATGCGATGACATTAAGTGGCTTCTGTCCAGTTATTAGAGGACAGCTACTCATAAAAAACAGAACAACAATAAACAATCACACTCATATCTGGCTTGCTTGCTGGCATTCTTTGCAGGATTGAAGTGGCAAAGAGACCAAACTACCATACCTTCTCAGTAGGTTCCCCAGGCCCTCTAAATTACGGTTGAGGAATATTGAGGGGGCGTTGCTCAGAAGTTTCCAGTGGAACGAGCTGTGCTGTTTCTGATCTATCTGTGCATTCCTAATGCATCCATGAGTGTCATATCTAGTCACCACATACTTGCATAACATTTTCATTGAATTCTGTCTGAGATGAGACCTGACTTCTCCTCATATTCCTTGTTTGAGCTGATAGAAACCAGGAGTACATTGTGGGATCCTGATATGGCTTTGTTATTTGCTAAAGGCCTGCACAGAGAGATGAGCCTTATGTTATTCCCTAAAGGAGACCAGGAGTAGGCCCTTCCTGATCTCTAGTGACAGAGAATTGCCCAGCTAAGATCTTCCACCACCTATAACTTTTGGTCTCTGAGAGCTTTGGTCCACGGACTGTTATCAATTTAATCATAGCTCATGAGAAGGGGCATAGGAGAGATGGGTCCTAGCCCATTAAAATATTAAAGATCAGAAATCGTATACTGAAGCAAATCCAGAGCTGAACAGTAAGCCAGTATATGTTGCTGAACACTAGTGAAATGTGCTTTTTTTGGGGAGGGGCTGTCCCACTTAGGAGGGGATAACCAAGCTTCATCTTCCATTTGATGTATACTACAGCAAAATTTCAAGTACAGCACATTTGCAATAGTGTATTCTGGAGGTGCAGAATGCATGGATCCACATGGTCCAAGAAGAAATGTCACAGTTACTGTAACAATTGAAGACTGACAAAGTGCTTCGGGCAAAAGTTGCTATGAAGAAGCAGCGGTAAATCCAACAGAACCCCCAAACTGCGTAATTACATTGTTAGAGGGCGAAGCTGTAGCTCTTGTCAGTTTGCCAAAAAAAAAAAGGGGGGGGGGGCGGTAAATAATAATTCTCCTTCCCACCACCACTGCAATCTTACCTGCCTTTAGCTTGATCCATCCATCTTCTTTGTAGGCTTCAATTTATTTCAGGCATTGGCAACAGCATTATCCAGCACTATAAGAAGAAGAGACTTAGAGGTGTTTGTCACTGGTGTGTTGGTGACATTGTAGTCCATGTTGTCACTCAATCTTCCCTGACAGTATTACATAGATCTTGAATAAGAACAATGACAGGGACTCCACAGGTGATAGGACTTGGGAAGAACTGAACATGCCTAGCATGCTATTCTGTCAGAGAGGCATGAGTGAAGCAGGATTACTGTGATTTAGTCCACCATCTCCATGACCTCTTAGGCAGATAA
This sequence comes from Trachemys scripta elegans, assembly GCF_013100865.1. Taxonomy (NCBI): domain Eukaryota; kingdom Metazoa; phylum Chordata; order Testudines; family Emydidae; genus Trachemys; species Trachemys scripta. The sequence goes on from NC_048303.1 coordinate 104,750,204, forward strand.
TCAGTACCTTATGATTGACTGTGTCAAAAGCAGCAATGATCTCTGAGGAGATATACCAAACCTCAGTTTCTAGTGCTATCCATATGTCACCTTTCATGAGCAGAAAATTCTGTTTTGTTTTGTTTTTTTGTTTGGAGAGAGAGAAAGAGATGTCGTGCAATTTCACCTCTCAATGGCAAAACAAGGGAAATAACAGGTACAGACAAGTATTTTTAACATGGCACCTTATAGGTAATTGATGGAAAAATATGTTTACTCATGTAGTGTATGTTTATATTCTTTTCTGTTTCCCTGAACATTCCTGGTCTAAATTTTCCTAACTGACTACTGATTGGGATACCTCAATTTTTGGATGCCCAACTTGAAACACTTAAATGAGAGGTGAATATCAGCACTTTGTGAAAACATCAAGCTCCTCTAGAGTGTCTTAAATTGATTACCCAAAAACCGAGACACACAAAATTATTAGTCCGTCTTGAAAATTTAGGCCGAGTGTACTCCAAGAGTACCTCGAAGGGTCAAACACCAAAGGCAAATTAAAAGAACCCAAAATTTAGTTTTCAAAAATCTCATTTTGTAAGGCAAATATCATGACATTTGGGGTTCCTGACTAATGATTTTGAACAGTCGGGGTTGGCAATACCAGAGAGGACTTTGCAATGTGTAATTACTAAGAGAGAGATTTTCCTGTCATCCTGGATCAGTGTATGGAATGTCCCCACCATAGTAACATTGTTCCTTCATACACCCTGGGCCCCCAGAGAGCTCACGACAGGTCAAAAAATGTCTGTGCGACAGAGTCAAGGCTGGGGGTAGTGCATATTATTCCTGGAAAACAAAACAGCTGAATGAACCATTGAATGCCCTCTCACCCTCCGGCACACACTCCTTCACCATGCAAAACTTCTCCTTAATACCTTAAGGGGAGACCAGGGGCACAGAAGATTGGGAGTCCTTGGCAGTATGGTTCCAGGGCCATGCTGCTAGGTTGCTTAAGCAGTTTCTATGAGGAACAGTATGCATTCTCTCCAGCCCTGACTCTGGCCCTCACACTTCGACAGCTACAGCCAACTGGCAATTGCAGACTTCACCTATAGGGTTTTTAAGATGGGGATTTGCTGTGCATTAATTAGGAATCTAAGCAGTAATTTAATATATCAGTGACAATGTGCTAAATCTCCCACAGAGCTCTGATTTTAAAATAATCACACTGCCACCCAGTATTTTTTTTTTTTTACATTCTTACACTGAGTTTAGGTACAGTGTTCTATGTTGTAGCTTTTTTTCCCTTTTTCTTTCAGAGTAGGTCCTCTGTTCTTGATTTTCCATTTCTCTGTAATTGATGAATAATGAGTGACTGAATATGAGTGGTATGTTCTTCTCTTTTTTTTTTTTTTTTTTTTTTTGTTCTGGTTAGAAGCATAACTAGTCAAAATATGAATATTTTCTTTGTTTGAAATTCAGGCATTTGAACCAAATAACCTTCGTTCTGAGAGATTCAGTTTTTGCAAAAAGGTTTTTTTTCTTTTTTGTTTTTTTAATGAGTTATTTCTGGGTCAATGAAATAGAGTGCAAAGTATAGGCTTAGAAATGCATTAGGTTCCAAGCACAGTTTAGTATAAACCTATTTCCATGCACTGAACAATGAACTGCAGGAGGTCTGATAAATCCATTTAAGAACAATAATCCTTGCACTTCTGATGTTAAATGAATAACTTATATATTCAGTAATAATGGTGAATATTATTAATTAATATGTGCTGTATTTGATCTTGAGTGTATTTTATAAATGTCAAGGACAGAACAGGAGCAGATTAAAACCATTAACTACATCATGTAGCCTATAAAATAGGATCACAACGATGGGAGAGAGTAATTAGCTCTTTAATTTCATATTTTTAATTGACTGCTTCTGTAGTTAATTAAACATTTAATGTAGGTTTTGGTTACAATCTTAATGAAAATTGTTTTAAGCTGCCATTATATGGATGATCCTTCATGTACACCAGTTAACTTTTTCAGGATATGTTTAAGTAGCTTGAACCTGTTATGATAAGAGTGTGTGCTGGAGCACCATTTAAACTTAATTTTTAAAGAAGTTAATTACTAATAAGTGTCTAAATATATTTTTATTGCATCTTCTGTTACTCAGGACATTCATGTAGTACAAGTATTTTAGAGTATAGTGAAGTGGGCCTATATTACGTCCCACCTTCCACTTATTCCACTGTTTGATACAGCTCCGCTTTGTGTTTAACCTTGTACTAGGCTTGCGGTTTTGCTGCTTGAAGAAGCAACGCTGGGCACTCTGGATCTGGCTGTCCCCATTATACCCCATCCTGGGGTGCCTTTAAGAGAATATAAAACAAATTGACAATCTCTTTAATCTTAGGTCAGGAATCTCTTTCCCATTCTTACTCTCAAACTCTAACTAGCAAAACAGAAACAAACAGTCCAAAGGATAAATAAATCTTTCCAAGCTCTTTGGGGGAGTTCTCCTGTAGATTGTCTCAGCAGGTTGTACACCTTTTGCTGAGTAACAAGCAGGGATGACGGAATAATTTTTATAGTGGGGGTGCTGAGAGCCATTGAATCAAACTGTAAACCCTGGATATAATGGAAACCACTTCAAGCCAGGAGGCAGGAACCCCCCCACACTCCAAGTTTCAGCACCTATGGTAACAAGGACTGGCAGGGTAACAAGGACTATCTCACAAAGGAACCCAAATGGTCCTGGATATATCCCTGCAATAGACATAGGAGTAATTGGTCTTATATCCAGGAATGAGCTCTGGGAAGACTGCTTTTGGCTCATGTTTGTTCTTTTGTTGAACCCTGAAGAGTCTGTACATCTCATCATACGTACCTTTATGCCAGTATCTACCATTGGATTATGATTTATTTCTACAAAGACCTTTGTGAATCTTTAATATTTTATTGCATTTGTCTTAGCCAAAACTTGACTAGGTCTGTGTCACTTAATAGATACAGATTATTTCAGTGCCCTGCATTTGTTCAACATCTAAAATCTTTTTGCATGTATGAAAAATAGTGTATTACATGGGATATTATGTCAGTTAGTGGCCTCGGCATGTACCTCAGTATTTAAAAAATTCAATCAATTCTAATACTGAAAAATGATAATATATATTTTTTTCTCTAAAATATCAAAATATTACTGATTTTTCTGTAATGTTTTTGCTAAGAATAATTTTTTCATCACATTTTTTCATTCTTGATAAAAAGCCATTTTTCAACAAAAAACACTTCTTGTTTGAACGGCAGATTCAAATAGCTTAATAGTGTGGAACAGATATGGCAACTACTGTAAATTTCCATCACAGTGACAGCTTTGGTTATTTTTGTCTGACTTATGATGTTGCCACTGAGGTCACTTCAACTTGGGAATGTTTTTAACCCTAAGGTTGAAGTGAACTTTTTGTCTCCAAATCAGGTAAAGACACCATGCACCCCACCTTGTTCACTTAAGATATTTTGCCCTTCTTAGGAGTCAAAATATTCATTTCCAAATGCCTTTTTCAGAAAATTTAAATCTGCGTAAGAGAACAAGGTGGTTGAATGTATGTGTGCACATGAACAACAAATATCTATTCGCTCCATTCTCCTTTTAAAGGGGACCAAACAAAAAGGCAGCTTCAGATCCAAACTTTTGCAAAATGTTAGTAGTGCTCAGATTTTGGGTTTTTAAGGCCTAATATGGAGAATGGTGATCTCTGTGAAATTAGGACCCAGACACAAACTCTGTAAATTTGAGAGTATTTGGATTCAGAGTTTGGGTTCAGGTCCATCATTATTTTTGCCCAGTAGATTTGAGGTTTATATACCTGTCATATTCTTATTTTCCTGATCCAAGATAATTAGGCGTGGAGACCTGTCTATTTGTGGTTTCTCCAAGTTCTATATCCCTTTAAACTAATTTTCAAATTCAGAGAAGCCGGTATTTTCATGGGAACGTTCTTCTGACCAGGCATGACTATTAAATTTGATGACGTTCATGTGTCAGCCAGACTGATTGCTTTTAACTCTGTTTTCCTGCAAAATTTCAGATTTTAATTCAGGGATGCCCTGTTTAGGCATTGAAATAAAACCTGCTATTTTATTAATAATTGTTGTTATTTAACTTGTTACAGTGTCAAAAATATCAGAAATGGAAGGACGTTTCCAGAAAAATGCCTCTAAGGCCTTATAAATTTGTATAAAATCAGTAAGAGCAATTTTTCTAAGTGGTTTGTCAATGAAAGTTTGAGACATCCATTGCATCTTTAAAGTATAAGATGACTATTACTGATGACAGTTTTGGAAATTTACAGGCTTCTTGTGAAAGAAAAATACAGTAGCAGTAGACCTTAGACAGATAATATTATAGACTTGTATATATTCTGCCCTGTAGTTCTCATGCACTCATCTGGTTCCTGAAGAAAATAGTCTTGTCACTGCCTGAAATTAGATATACTGGCCTGAGAAAAGTGTTTCCTCTGTTACTGACGGCACTATATGCTTGCTCTCTGGAATCATCAGTGATCCATGTAGGGCTTTGTGTCTTCAAAACTGATCTAAAGAGATACTGCTTGTTAATCTTACCCTACCAATCAACTTTTAACGAAAGCACATCTTCACAGATGATTGGATCTTAAAGCAGCTGACTGCACCTGACAAGGTGATGTTCCACTAGAGGAAGTCACATTAGAGATGGATGAACCAGGCTTTGAAAATTCCAAGAACTATATTGTTTCAGACCACTCCATGCCCTGATCCAAAGTTGAACCTTTTCCAAGGTTTGGATTAGACATGGATTAGGCAAATCTGAACCTTTTGACAGGAGGTGTAGGGCTGGATTTATGGACCACAAGTCCACACAGGACTTAAGAAGGTCTATTTGGTATGAGGCTAGTCTGCTGTGTGTAATATTAAGTGGTTGTTATAAAGAGTGTTATCATGTCCTCCCCTCAGTCTTCTCGTCTCAAGACTCAACAAACCTGATTTTTTTTTCAATCTTTCCTCATAGGTCACATTTTCTAGATGTTAAATTGTTTTTATTGCTGTCCTCTGGACTTTCTCCAATTTGTCCACATCTTTCCTGAAGTGTGGTGCCCAGAACTGGGCATAATACTCCAGTTGAGGCCTAATCAGAACAGAGTAGATGAAAGAATTACTTCTCATGTCTTGCTTAGAACACTCCTGCTAATTCATCCCAGAATGATGATTGCTTTTTTTTTTTTTTGCAACAGTGTTACATTGATGACTCCTATGTAGTACATGATCCATTCGAACACCCAGGTCCTTTTCTGCAGCACTCCTTCCTAGGCCGTCATTCGCAATCTTGTTTCTTTGCAATTGATTATTTCTTCCTAAGTATTTTGCATTAGTCCTTATTGAATTTCATCCTATTTATTTTAGACCATTTCTCCAGTTTGTCAAGATCATTTTGAATTTTAATTCTGTCCTCCACAGTGCTTGTAATCTCTCCCAGCATGGTATCATCTGCAAGCTTTATAAGTGTACCCTGTATACCAGTTATGAAGCTATTGAATAGAACCCCAGTTGATATACCCTTCCAGCTCAATTGTGAACTACTTCCTGAGTATGCTTTTCCAACAAGTTGTGCACACGTTTGTGTCTTTGTAGTACTGAGACTGGTTATGTTTCTTTTCTTTCTGTCTTTCTATTGGATTTAAAGCTTTTTATATTTAGGGTTACATTGTAGTTTAATGGTACAGTTGTGTGTGTGTGTGTGTATTACAGTGAGGGAATAGTGGGTGTCAAGAGGCTTTCCTCAGCCATGCTCTTCCTGAATTCCTGGAAAATGCAGAATGCAGCAGAACTGCCATTAAGATTATTTTATATTACGGAAGTGCTGCTAATCTCCAACTAAGATCAGCACCCCATTGTGCTAGTCACTCAACATATACACAGTAAAACTTAATCTCTGGCCCAAGGACTTGCTTCATTTGTCTGAGTTGTCTGTTTAGATTGTATTAGTATCCCTATATTTACAGAAGGGGGACACTGAGAGATAGATTAAGTGACATGCCCAAGGTCACACAAAGTCTGTGGCAGGAATTGAATGCCTGTTGTGTTATGCATTAGTACCTTAACCATAACATCAACCTACCGTTTACATCTGCTGCCCACTTTGGCTCACCGTAATTATGACTAGCCTGTTCAAGGGTAGGAGGCTCCAAGCACCTTTTCCTGTCCCCTAGCATCCCATGTGGGCCAGTTAAATCTTCCCCTTTTTTCTTTATAGCATAGTGGTAGCTGCTTTTGCATCTGCTTTTAAATGTGCTTTTGCAATTTTCAGGCCATGTTTTGCGCCTATTTGAATAATTGCTGTAGTAGTTCTAGAGCAGGGATTCTCAGGACAATTTTTTTGGTGGCCTCAGGGTGCGGCCACCAACTTTTGCTGGTGGCCACTCTCACACTTTTTCCTAAAGTACTTAATTAGCTTTAAAAAAACAAACACAAATATGCATGTAGACATGTCCAAATCATTGTAACTTATTTATTGCTAGCTAGTAAGTCCATTGTGAAAAGTGATATTAACATACAAAATATCACTTTTCACAGCAGACTTACTCAGCTCTGCGAAGCCTGGGGACAAATTAAGCCCTGGATGAGGGGCTAGGATAGGCAGTGGGGGCTAGAGCCTGAAGCCCCGCAACTGGAGCCTAGCGCCTGCCACAGTGCAGCCGGAGCCTGGGACTGGAGCCCAAAGCCCTGGCCGCTGGCAGAATCTGCCAGCCCACCACCCAGAACTGAAGCCCAAAGCCTGAGCCCCAACACCCTTGGGAAGGTGGGGAACTCACTGACTGCCTGGTCCTCCAGCATTGTGCCCCAGGTAACTCCAGAGGTGGGCAGGGCCCAACCCCTGCTGGCAGCCCCAGCAACCAACACCAAGGTGGTGCATCCAGGAGCAATAGGGAGAGGAAGGGGCTATTAATCCCCACACACAGCCCAGGAGGCTGTGGCCGCAAGAAAAGCGCCTAGTGGCTGCATGTGGCCACGGTGGCCGCATTTGAAAAACACTGTTCTAGAGCAGGGCAAGAATTACTTAAAGGCATAAAGGAGATTATTATTGCCTTTTGAGAATAATTGAGGAAAATATGGAAAACATTTGTTTCCATTCCTATAAATTTTGAATCCTATTTCTTAACAGTAACATCATTTCTAATTTTGGACAATTGATATTCTGACTTCAAATAATCTACAACAACTGTCATTACCTTGGGAGCTGAATTGACAGGATTTCTTACACTAACCATAATGTAATTTACATACAGCCATAGTTTCTGCATGTTATGCTTTATCTGAAAGCCTAAAGCACCCTGGCTGGAATTTAATAGCTAATGGTTTTATTGCTGGTAAAAAGTCATAAGGAATGGAAGTGGACATCCTTGAGGAGTACCTTAACAGAGGATAAAATGTTCTGAATGATGTCTGTTCATTTGCAATACCATTCTCAGATGAGAGTATAGAATATTTATGTATGCTTTAAGAAGAACAGGAGTACTTGTGGCACCTTAGAGACTAACAAATTTATTAGAGCATAAGCTTTCGTGGACTACAGCCCACTTCTTCGGATGTTAGTCTCTAAGGTGCCACAAGTACTCCTGTTCTTCTTTTTGCGGATACAGACTAACACGGCTGTTACTCTGAAACCTGTCATTATGTATGCTTTAGTTATTTCCAAAACGTAACTGGCTAAACATCTATAGTATGATTTGGAACCATCAAGTTTTGCAATAGCTAATCCACGTAAGTGCATGATTTTATTTTCATTGCCTTTGCCATACATTCTCCAACCTTTCTGTATTTTATTTTTAAATTGTGTTGTAAGCTGTTCATGGCAGGAACCTTGTTTATCTGAGTGTTTGTGCAGCATTTAGCATGTTCCAGCCCTGATTCTGATTGGAACTTTGAGCAGTATTGCAATCCAGATAAGAGATGTGCATAACATGTCTACTCAATACAGTCAAATGCCTTTTCAGTGGGTAATGAAAGGATTGGTTCATCTAATTGCTTGGATTGGAATGTTGTATTTAACAATCTTCTGATAATATCCTCCATTGATTACCTCTGAAAACCCACCTAAGTTAATCAGATGGTGTTAACATTTTTGCAAGAAGAATTCCTGGAACTTTGCTGATATCTCACTTTTTGATAAATTAGTGAGATTTACCCATAGTTTTGTGAAAATAAGGGAGTTTCTTTTCTTATGAATAACTGTCCTCAATTTCTCTGGCAGTCTTTATTGTTTGATGTCATTTACAATTTGAACAAACATTCCTCGCACGTGATCTGGTAAAAGCTTTTATAGAATTGAGCAGTGAATCCTTTCATTCCTAGGCTTTTCTCAGCAGTCAGACAAATGACAGCTAGATTTATTTAATAAATTCTAAGGCCACAAGAGTCCACTGTGTTCACCTAGTCTGACCGCCTGTATAACACAAGCCCTAGAATATCCCCAAAATAATTTCTAGAGCATATCTTTTAAAAATATAATCTTGATTTTAAAAGTGTTTGTGATGGAGAATCCAGCACAATCCTTGGTAAATTTTTTCAATGGTTTTATTATCCTCACTGTCAAAATTTCAATTTCCAGTCTAAATTTGTCTAGCTTCAACATCTGGCCATTGGATCGCATTATATTTTTCTCTGCTAGACTGAAGGATACCATTATAAAATATTTGTTCCCCATGAACAATAAATATTTGTTCCCCTAGACTGTAGTCAAATCACTCCCTTAACATTTTTGTTAAACTAAATAGGCTGAACTCCTTGAGTCTATCACTATACGGCATGTTTTCTAATGTTTTAACTATTCACACGGGTCTTCTTTGAACCTTCTCCAATTCTCTTCTTTGAACCTTTCTGGAATTGTGGACACCAGAACTTGACACAGGATTCTATCCATGATCTCACCATTGCCAAATACAGAAGTAAAATAATCTCTGCGCTCCTAGGCAAGTGTTACTTTTTTATGTATCACATTAGTTCTTCTGGTCACAACATCACATTGGGAGCTATGTTCAGCTGATTATCCACCATGACCCCCCAAATTATTGTTTAGAGTTGTTCTTCCTAAAATAGAGTCCCCATTCTGTAAGTACGGTCTCCATTCTTTGCTCCTAGATGTATACATGTACATTTAGCCATGTTAAAATGCATATTGTTTGATTGCACCCAGCTTCCAAGCTATTCAGATTGCTCTTAATCAGTGACCTGTTCTCTTTGCTAGGGGAGTGGTAAATAACTTTATCCAGGATTACTTTGTTTTCTTCCTGGTCATTGATAAAATGTTAAATAGCATAGGGCCAAGAAATGATCTTTGTGAGACCCCATGGAAACACAGTTACTTGAGGACGATTCCCCATTTCAATTATATTTTGAGACCTATTAGCTAGCCAGTTTTTAGTCCATTTAGTGTGTGCCATTGTAACACCAACAGAACCCATTCATTGGCAGGCAGGATTAAACAGGGGATCTCTGGAGCTTAGTGCATGAGCCAAAAGCCAAATGCCTCTTAGCTAAGGCTGTAGAGCAGACTCATTTAATTCTCTCTAAGTGGTCTCGGTGCCACTATGTGGGACAGAACACCCAGAAGGTGTGTGGGTTACACTATGTTAATTTTATATTGTAGTTTTTTAATCAGATGCCTTACAGAAATCTGTTACATCAACACTATTACCTTTATCAATCAAATTTATAATCTCATCAAAAATATCAAGTTAGATTGACAGGATGTGTTTTCCATAAATCCATGTTGATTTGCATTAATTACATTGCCCTCAGTTAATTCTTGGTTAATAGAGTCCTCTATCAGCTGCTCCACTATTTTACCCGGGATCAATGAGAGGCTGACAGGCATATAATTAATTGGGTCATCCCATTTACCCTTTTAAAAAATTGGGCGCAACATTAGATTTTCTCCAGTTTTCTGGAACCTACCCAGTTCCAGGATTTACTGAGATACAGTACTCACTACGGGCGACAGTGGAAATTGCGTTTTGAAATGGAAGCGATTTTAATGAATTTGGTTAAATGCTTTGTGTGCTTTGTTTTGATTGTCTGCTTTCAGGCACCATGAACTTTCGTCTTTGCGTATGGAATGCCATAGAGAAACTTCCATCTTCACGTATGGAATGCCATAGAGAAATTTATATACAATGTATATATAAATATGTATATAGAAATTTTTGTAGCGCTAATTACCTTCACATCTATAAAGTATAGAAAACCTTAGAAAATAAACTCCTACTTGAAGGAAACAATAAATGAGAAAGAAAGTGTTGCTTTATTAGATATTTAAAGTAGACATTACAATAAACTAGTCTAGTTTTTCTTAAAAAAAGTCAGTGAGTTGCTTTTGCTTCTTGCTGCTGTGCTGCTTCCGCTTAGCAAACTGCAAAAGATATGTAACTGCATAATTTTTATAGGATCAATGTCTTGCATCTCAAACCATCTCAAAGCAGTCTCTAAGCTGGCGATGGTCGCAGTTGACATTGGAATGATGTCCACTTCCTCTTCCATGGCGAAGGCCAATTCTTCAGCTTCTGGAATGTTGTTTGGTCATACTGCCTGAAGAATTTGGTCATCTGTTAGACTTTCAGCAATGGGACAAAATTCTTCTGCTTCATTGTCGCCTCTTATCCAGGACTAGATATTTTGTGGAAGAACAGTTACCCTGAGCCCAGACATTTGCTGGGAGAGCTCCTGCATCTACTCCATGTCTGTTCTTCCAACTTCCTCCTCTGTAAATCCCTCAAAGTTGAATTCCTCGTCAGACTGTCATCTGCTTTCTTCATTTTCTTCCAGGAGCAGGTGACCAAACGACTCTCTGTCCCACCATCCAACAGCGGTTTATTGTTTCAGCATGTAATAAATTCCAGGAATCGCCACCAATGTAAAAGAAGTCTTTTATAGTCAATTCTTCAGAAAATCAGTGACAGACAACTCGCTTTCTATCATTTGTCATACCAAGTTCCGTCAATAGTGCTGCTTAAAAATGGTGATAACACCTCGATCAAGCAGATGGATTTTGGATGTCGTGTTTTTAGGTAAGTATTCAACCCGTATTTTACCATCACGGGTTCTGAGTCTTTTGGCCGGAGGATGCACTGGACAGTTGTCTAGCAAAAGAATGGCCTTTTCTTCTAAATGTTTTGCCTGCAAATGCTTTCATATAGAAGGGACAAATTTGGTGAAGAATGATTGTTCAAAAATCTCACTTGTCATCCAGGAATTTTTGGAGTTCTTGTATGAAAATGGCAGACAATTCACATTTACGTGATGAAAGCACCAAGGCATGTGAGACTTTCCAATGCACAATGGTTTTAATTTATGCTTGCCTGTTGCATTTACACAAAACAACAAAGTAAGGCGATCTTTTGCCTGTTATATCCTTCTTTCTTACATTCATCTGTTCTGACAGCCAAGGTTTTATCGGGCTACATTTCATAATAAATTCCTGTTTCATCTGCATTGTAAACCTGTTCCTCCGAGTAACCCTCTGCCTGTAAAATTTCCCTTCGCTTCGCAGGGTATGATTGTGTGTCATCGTCGTCAGCAGAGCATATTTTTCCCAAAACTGCAATCTGAGAGATTCCGTGTCTTTTCTGAAATCGCCATAGCCAACCCGAACTTGCCTTAAAATTGTTGAATTCACCATTAAGTTCCCTGTCGAATTTTTCTGCTTGCATGGCTATAAGAAGACCAGAGATTGGAATGCCTTTTTGCTATTCTTGCAAGAACCACGTGTACACTGCAGAATCAAGATCGGCATCATTCACTAAACAAACTGGTTTTCTTTGAAGGCCGTGCTCTTCATCCAGGTTATTCATGTAAGTTCCAAGCTTGTCAGCATTCTTTAGCTATCCACCAAAAGTGGACTCATTAATGACAATATCACTGCTAATCTTTGCCTGGGTTTCGCCATTTCTAAGTAGTTCAATAGCGCCCAATTTCTCCTGCACCGAGTAAGCCTTCCTTTTGCCCAACATTTTTGACATCTTTCTAAAGATAAATAAATTTTTATTACATTACACTTGTATGGCGTTCTAGGCCTATAGCAATCGACTGAGGGACTTGACTAAATTAATTCGGCGACACAAATGCATGGCGATGATGGTAAAACAAAAAACTCGTATACACCTTGGAGAGTTCTGCCTGGGCGAAAATCTTATAGAAATATGATGTTGATGCTTTATAGCCGGCTAACTCGTTAATGTACACAATCGTGGACTCAATATTTTGTGGCAGAACAGTTACCCCAAGCCTGGACAGTTGCTGGGACAGTTTCTTCATCCACTCCATGTCTGTTCTTCCAATTTCCTCCTCTGTAAATCCCTCAAAGTCAAATTCCTCATCAGACTGTGATACAGTATGTGTCTTTCCTTCAATGATCTTGCATGAATGATAAGGTAATGAACACCAAGATCACTTAAAACTCAAAAAAAATTGTACTGTATTTAAATTTGGGATCCATGGCCGCAACCGCATTATATCTGAATTCGTGTTATACAGACGTGTGTTCTAGCAAGGGTCCAGTGTACTTTAAAAAAACCCTCCTTCTTATTGTCCTTAACACTGCTGGCCATAGATTTTTTTTCTTGTGTCCGAATTCCCAACTTCTGATTTATATTCATTACTATCATCTTCCCCTTTCTTATATTTGTATACATATGTATATAAAAATGTAAGAAAGGGGAAGATGATATATATTTATTCTTTATAGCGGCCTTCTCTTCCTCTCTAACCCAAGTTGGTTTTTTAACCCATACATCCTTCTTCCTCAGTGATAGGATTGTGGTTTTTTGGGCCTCTAATAACGTGTTCTTAAATGATTTCCAAATCTCATTCACATTTTCTTATTATATTCCTCCTCTTAGCTAATTTGGCTCATAACTGTTTTAGGCTTTATGAAATTGGCCGTATTAAAGAGCCAAGTACATCCAAAGCCATTCAACCCTCAGGCAAAAGTGTAGTTAAAATAATATTCTACAGAAAATGTAAGGGCATATAGCCATATTTCACTACTAAGAAAGCAGGATTGGAATGTCCGTGGCAATCGACCAATGATTCAGGCAATTTATCAGCTCTCTCCTGGAATTTGAGGTAGCATTGCTCTAGATGGAAAATACAAACTCTCTTCCATTCTAGTGTATAATTTATGAGACTCAGTGTTGTCTTTTATATCTAAACCTATTATTTGTTTTATTCTATGTAAATTGGTTCTCTAGGTAAAGCTGGCCAGCAATTTTTCAACAAAACATTTTTGGTCAGAAAATGCTAATTCATTGAAACTGAAGTTTTTGTGGGAAAGGCTTAGTATCAATTAATTTCTCAACTTGAAACTTTTTTGGCAAATTTGAAAATTTAAATTGTTTTATTTTGGCATTTTCAAAATAAAAAAAACTGGTTTTCTTGTTCAAGATGACTTTTCATTTTGAAATTTAAGCTAATTATAGTAAAAATAAAAATAATTTTAAATGTAAATGAAACAGTTTGAAGTGAAATGCTTCTATTGTTCCAAACCATTTTCTCCCAGATTTTTGGTTCAGGAAAATTTTAAAGATTTTAACATTTCATCCCAATTTGAGAAGGGAAAACATTTCAAAATCTTGAAAACTTATGTGGGATAGGAAAATATTTTCCCTCCCAGCTCTACATCTAGGGACCAGGTGTTCCTGGCTAGTTTGTACTTGATTGCTTGTTTTCGCTATCACCCACGCTCAATCTCTTCAAGCTTCTAAAGCTCTGTGAAAGTTATGTTCCATGTTGTTCTTACCTTGTTTCAGAATGCCCAGAAGGTAGCATTGGTAATAGTAAGCAAAACGTTTTCCAATAGTTAACTCAGTGTCTTCAATTTTCATGATATATAACAGGCATTGAAGTAGCAAATGCATATTGTATGGTAAAAGTCTCCCACAGATCGACCAGATACACTTGGACGAGGTCAGACAAAATCATGTAACAAATTGCTGACTCCATATGCATACAAATGCAGATGATATTTAAAAAAATCCACAACAGCCTCTCCCCTCCCCCCAAAACAAACAAACAACAAAAAACCCAACAACTAGCTTTGTATGCACTAAGGAAAAAAAATGTTGTCCTTGTCCATGGAACAAATCAGCTTTCATATTTCTGACATCCCCAGGCATTGCAGCATAGATAGATTTATCTCCTGAGTTTGGGTGCTGATTTATTGGAACTGGACAGGTCCAACAAGTTTTTGGTTAAATCCCAACCCTAAGGGTCTTTGAGATGTGCACAACTTTTCTATTTCCCGGTTGAGTGAAAGATCAAAATTCTGGATGAGCCAGGTAATTTTATATGACCCACTGAATTTGTGATAGAAAGGAGTTCCACAGTTGAAAGTGTGACACTGTGAAAGTTCTAGATCCTGTCTCCATGAGTTTTACCATGTGCGTTATCTGTTCTGTGGGTTCCCATTAATTGCAGATGCCACCCAGTATCATGGACATCACCCATTTAATATATTCGAATATGTGTGGAGTAGTAGACCTGTGTTTGGTATTTGAGCTGATTTTATGTACATCTATGCAATTTTCATTAATCCAGTGCTGTATAGTCTTTGTGGCTTTGGATCATAATGCAAGCCTGCTTTTGAGTTAATAGGTTAGGGAAATAAGTTGCTGTTTTCGGTTATCAACTTAACAGGAAAAACTGCCCTGGGATGCTGCTTTTGTCATTTATAAGATTTATGGGCATATGTTCATGTGAACTGTAGGTAATAAAGTCAGTCCACAATGAAATGTTCATGTCGAAGCTATATATCCTTAGAACCCAGTCACATATGCCAAAGAATTAATGAAACCTGCTGCATAATTTTTCTACCTTGTGGAACTATCTGATAAGGTAATGTCTGATGATAAATTGAGTTTATGGTGAACTGTTAGATTCAATCTTTGGCTGTAAATCTCCCAAGCTAACTTTTCAGCACACAAGCCAAAGTCAGTGCAGTATACACCAACTGTCACTTGAACTGAATTCATCTTGACAGGGTAGTATCCCCTGAGAAATCTTCCTTAAATGGGGTCACAAATAGTTCATAATAAAGGAGATGGGGAAAAAAAATTCTCATCGAGTAATTGAAATTTTCTTTCAAATGTATATCATGACTTCATTGTAACATCAGTTTGCATCTTAAAGCTGTACATATTGTCTCCTCATGCAATTTTATTTATGGTATTGTTTGATATTCCCAAATCAAGTAATCTTTTGTTATAAGTAGCTTTTTGAAAAAGATTTTGTTTGACTCTTGCTTGGGACTTCCTTTCACTATCTGTGTCCATTAGTTGCTAAACAGTATGCTATTTCAGTAAATGATCATCTACAAATGATCTAAATGAGAATAAAAACTTTACAGAAGATTCCTCTACATTATAATGTAAAACGCAGGACTATTCAGCCTTACGTCCATTAGCTTTACTTCTGACTTACCCAGCTCTGTGAAATGCTACTTATAGGGCCAAATCTTGCAGTCATTATTCATTCAAAACTACCATTGAAATCAACAGGAGATGTGACTGATTAAGGAATAGTGATTGTAGGATTTAACCAATAGCTGGGTTTTCACAGTCACAGTTGGGCTCTCTCAACTCTTTGTCCTGGACCAAATCCTACAGCCATCATGCTCATCTGATTCAGAGAGAGCACCATTAAATCTTTCAGGAAGCACCGCTGAGTAAATAGTTGGATCCTTCAAAGAGAGATTTTTGTAAACTGGAACTGAAATAATCACTGCATGATCTTTATGGGGAGAGGGGGACATGATTTTTATATCAGTCTTCTATACCAACCGTGAATCAGAATGAGAGAAGGCATGTGTGAATGCAGCTGAGTGAGGAGGACAATAGATGAAAATTATTTTAAGCATATATTTTTAAATTGAGGCTCAAAATGAGGACTTTGAATGGTGGATTCTACAGCCGAGAGAAGGTGGAAGGCAGAACCAGAACCAGTTGAGTTGCTTTTCAATTAAGAATCAGCGACTGGCTCAAATATGTGTTCACTTGTGGTCACCTTATCTGCCAAAAAGATATAACAGTAATAAGAGGGGGTTCCAACAGGGAATTGAAATGATTTAGAGGCATGGAGAGAATGAAAAGACTGGGATTGCTTAGTAGAGGGGATATGATAGAAGCATATACAGTAATGGATGATATAGAGAAGATAGTTCAAACACTAAGGTCACAAAGGAACTTAGGCATGGAGATGCTGAGTGTCACCATGCCTGACTTTTAGGCTCCTAGACAATCACTGGGATTCACAAAGCCTGAGTTCAATGCCTGGGATCCCTATGCAAAGAATAGGAAGAGATAGGCACCTCAGAATGGAATTCACAAAAGCCAGCATACTAGGTGGCTCCTCATCTAAGGTAGCCAATGGGAGATGCCAATCCAAAAGTTGTGTGCTAAACCCTTCCCCTCTCTTGGAGATAGACACCTAAAGCCAGGTTGAAGGGAATCTCTGCTTCCCTTCCTCTGCTTGAGATTCTCAACTGCAAACCCTCTCTTGGGATTAGGTGCATACACCATTTTAGCAAGAAGCCAGGGGGAAAGGAAGAGGAGGAGGAGCTCCTTCATAACTTTTAGCTCAGTGATTAGGAGCTCAGGTATGTGGAAGACCCCTGGTCCAAGTTACCCCTCCACCTGAGGTTTGAACTGGGATCCAGGTTCAGATTAACTTTTTGTAGGCCCAGCCCCTCCCCTTTGTCAAGTTGAATGAAGTTGGACGTTTTTGATGTTTATTTTTAAAAGATGGATTATAGTATACAATTTTAGCAAGTGATTATCTCACAAGGACAGTATTTACGATGGGAAGATGTCCAAAATTACAAGTACCAGTGACCAAATATTGAGTGTTTAGCATATTTCATTTATTCTGTTTTAGTCCCTATCATGGTAGATTCTCATAAAGAACCTCTAATGAAAGAACAAGATAAAAAAATATAAGGAAGAGGGTAATCCTGGCATCATAACTGATAACACGGGTGCTGCTATTTGCGTTACCTAAGTTGAAGAGTGAGCTTGCTCCCCAGCCTATTAAAAGTTACATCTGCTCTACAACTTGTCCCAGTTGTGTAGCATGGAAGTGTATAGGAGCTATAAATATAATTTAGTGGGAGCTGGATGGTGCTGCCAACAATGATTAGATGGGGTAAGATGGGGAGAAAGTTTGTATAAAAATGGGGGAAATGGCCAAGTAAGAATGGTAGCAAGAAAGTAAGTGAAAAACATTTACAGCTTTCAAACATTTGTTGATACTTAATGTGAATGACTGGAGAAGAGGGCACCTTCTGATGCTAGTTGCTTCTTCTGGCATTAAAGAAATGCGTGTTTTAAAATGAAATAGTTATGACTATTGTATGCTTGCTAATTATAATGTTTTTTATTGAAAGGTAAAAAGGATGTTCCTCCAACATACTGCAAGTAAATAAAACTCAACTACTTTCATTCTTTACAATTCATCACAAAAATATAATGGGTTAAATTCAGATTTGGCACAAGGGTGTGCAATTGATTTGAAATCCAGAGTTGCACCTCCATACATCAAGTCTGAATTTGTCAACCTGGTTTAGTAAATCTATTGATATTGAGCACAGAAATGTATATCTGCTAGAAAACTATACCTTCAAAGTCAGGGGTAGAGCATCATTAAATAAATAAAATAAAGTATTACATAGGCATTTAAGTGAAGTTATTAGTTATTTTGTGGATATGGCAGGAAGCAATTGCATTTGATACACTATTTACTTGCAAGAAAACTTGCAACTCTAATCACTCTTGTATTCCAGGACATTTGCATCTTAAAATAGGAACCCATTTCAATACTGCTTACATTTAAAAGGAGAATGATGTCATGTTAACAGTCATCAGATTCCATGAATTAAATAATTTTTAAGCACTCAGCCTGCCTACTTCTTAATGTGCAAAGTTCACATCAAGAAGCAGAATGTTGTTGTTTTTAATGTGATGGTAACCCAAAATCCTGCAACATTCTCGAACTACAAGACTCGTCAGTTTTAAGGGACTTTTTGCACTCACATGTATATGTTAACTTATTCATAAAATGCCACATTAATATAGTTACTAAGCTCAGTGTTTAGCTTTTGGCTCTGTTCAATGATGGTGTTAGATAACACCTTAGGAAGTTTACTGTACTCTTGCAGTGTGGTCATATAAAACTAAAGGGACAAGTTTTATACAAAGTTTTAACTTTCTCTGTTACCATTAGTTGAGATAATGCAGGATATTTTCAAATCCTTGCAGGTTCTCACATCAGCTCATTGTCAGCCACTATTGGCAACCAGTGCACTTGTAATGAAGGTGTTTGTCAATAATTCAAATGAATTCTAATAACTGTGTAGCAGTGATTTATTCCTTTAGGTGCGGTCTCCCAGAATGTATTGTCTCTAGTCTGTAATACTTATTATTAGAAAAGATCCTATAATCAAAAAACTTCTGATGTACACTCTGCAGTACTGAAGGGAACTTGTGCAATTTTGGTGACAAATCAATTAAGCAAATTAGTAAAAGTTAATGTAATTTTGAATGGCATTTGAGTAATACATTTTGCTGCCATTTACAAGGTTGAGTCGTCACAGTGCAGTTCGTGGATTAAGGGGTGCCTTTCGCTGGTAATGTTTTGCAGGGGTTTTCCCTATAAGGTTTCTCAATTTCTAAAAGAGAAACAAATGTACATACTCATCATGGAATGTTTTGTGGAATTCACACTGACGAATCCCTCACATTTTTACTAATGACGCTACATGTTACTGTTCTTTGCATGTTGAATTTGATTTATTCAAATCTCTAGTGATGGTAAGGATTTTTCTGATGAAACTTCTTTATCAAAAAATGCTAATTTGTCAACTCTAAAACTGTTTGCTAAAAAGGGTTAGTTTTGGGGATTTTTTTGAAATTTTCAGTTTAAAATAACTTTCATAATTTTAGTTTATTTATACTAAAAGGTTATTTTAAATAGGTCAAAATTGAAACAAAACTTATCAGAATAAAAAATTTTTGATTGACCCAGTCTGATTTTTTGTTTTTGAATTACTGGATTGTGAAAGTTTTTAAGAATACAACTTTTCTTCGTATTTCATCATCACAAACTCTTGTGGAATGGGGAAAAAAAAATTCCCTCACAGCTCTGTCATGAGAGTGATGGAGAGTGACTGCCTCCATCACAACCTCTCATGGCATCATAGTAGTCCTGCAAGGGCTCCCTGCATCTATTTCCCTCTTTTGGTGTTTCCCCTCTTCCCAGGGTCTGATCACCTCTCCACATTCTCCACCATACATGAGAAGTGACCCCCCCCCCAGCGGGATGCCCTTCAGGTACCACTACTGTTATGTTGGTTTTGTGTAGAAGTGGTCAGGAATTTTCCAACAAAACATTTTTTCCCCCAAAAATGCCGATTTGTCAAAACTGAAATTGTTCACAGGAAAGTTTTTATGAACCTTTTTTAAAAAAATCAGAAGAGAAAGTTTTGAAATGGTGGAAATGAAAAGTTTCATTTTTGGTGAAAAATGACTTCATTTCAAAACTTTAGTTAATTTATACTAAAAATAAGTGTTTAAAATAAAGGTTGAAATCTACATGTTTTTAAATTATTGAAACAAAACTTTTCAACTGACCCAATCTGAATTTTTTTTTAATGATCAGTTAATGAAATTGTTTGTTTTCTCAACTGTTTTTGCACCAATTTCTAAGATTTGTTTTTTAATTCAAATTCACACAGGACGGTGAAACCATTTCCCACCCGTATCTAGTTTTGAGTCTAATCTTTAAACTTTCACTCATGCCAAATTTCCTTGTAAACTAGAAGGACTTTTGAATGAATAAGAACTGCAGGACTGGGTCCTATATTTATTGCTGATCATATTTAGAATAAATATTAAAAGTTATAAGTACTATTTAACTAGATTATAATTCAATATATAATACTTGGACTTATCAAGAAACTTAAAACTGTTATTTTATAGCAATTAGCCCTACTTACAGGACGAGGGGAAGCTGATTTTGCATTAATTTATTCAACTATCTCTGTATGGTTTGTTCTTGCTGATGATACTTTGCAAGATTTATTCAGTCAATAGGAGATGAAGGTATTCAGCACATGCAGGAAGGCCATTCCCTTTTTTGTTATTGTACATGCAACTTGGCTCTCACTATATATCTGGCACAAATGAAAGTGACACTGGAAATCACCTCAGTTTTAAAAATGTGAATTAAAAGTAGTGTCAGTTACACCACCTGCCTCTGTGTCCCAGCTAATTGTTATAGTTTTACAATCACATTTTCCCATTGTTAACAAATATTTTTCTTCCATTGCCATGCAACAAAAAAGGGAAACCCCATTTGATAGCCTACGTACAGTTATGCTATCTGCTCAGTGGTTTGAGCATTGGCCTGCTAAACCCAGGGTTTTGAGTTCAATCCTTGAGGGGGCCGCTTAGGGATCTGGGCAAAATCAGTACTTGGTCCTGCTAGTGAAGGCAGGGGGCTGGACTCAATGACCTTTCAAGGTCCCTTCCAGTTCTAGGAGATAGGACATTTCCATTAATTTTATTTATTTTTATTTAAAGTAAATGGGGTAGGGGAGAGATTTTGTTTCTCTAATCTGCCTCTTGTAGCAATCCTAGTGGCTTTCTTCTAAAAGTATGTTCAAACAAACCTTGATTTTTTTAGTTGATGGTATCTCTCTAAGAGTACATTTGCACTGCAGCTTGGACTGTGCTTCCCAGTTTGAGTAAATACACATGCACTAGCTCTGCTTGAGCTAGCACGCTAAAAATAGCAGCGTCGTCGGGGGTATCAGCAGCTCTGGCTGGCAACCGAAGTACAAACCTTCCCAGTCCCCAGGGCATGTGCTCAGCTGGCCAACTACACTGCTATTTTTGGCTTGCTAGTTTGAGCAGAGGTAGTGTGTATCTGTGTACTCGCACTGGGAAACTGTAGTGTAGATGTACCCAGCTGCAGTGTAGATGTACCCTAAAAGTAGATACTGTAAATAATACTTTGTCTTGCTTTCATGGAAAATGTTTGTTCACTGACTGATGACATGATTTAAATGTGCTTTGTTTGACGAGGTAATTATGCCTGAAGGGATGTTTTTGTGTGTATTTGGCCGCAGTTTGAGTCTAATGTAATCTGTGTGGATGCATATACAGAAACCAAGGAATATGCCCTATAAATCATGCATGGAAAGAAATAATCTTATCTTCTTTAATTTTCCTTAGCTAAACTGTCCCAGTGTAAATGTTGGTTGAAAAGAAACCTTTGTTATAATGAAGAAATTAAGGAGAGAAATTTGGTTTTGTGATAGGGATTTTAAAATAGAGGAATAGAACATGTACTTGCAAAATAACATGACATAGAGATGAGAGAGCTGTAGTATGTGGTTGTCTTGTTTAATTATTCAAAAAGCATGTGTGTTATAAATACCAGGAGAATCTGGCCTTAATTCGTGAGGCCGATTTTTTTTTTTTGTGCTTGGAAGATAGGATAGTGTATTCATTTACACATTCATGTCTCCCTTAGTGCTGCTACTGCCCATTTCTGCTACTTATGCAATGAAAAGCTGCTTTAACTGCCTCTCTGAACATTTCTCTAGCATATGGAGAATCCTTGGGTGGGGTAGAGCCAGCATAGAGACTCTGTGCTGCTACTCTTCCCCAACATAGGGGCTGCGGCCAGGAAAATGGAACATCTCTATAGCACAAATGGGCAGCTGAGTACAACTTCAGTAGCCACTTTGCCTCTGCTCTCACTTCATCCTCTTCTGAGCACAACTTGGACAGAATATGTTTGATCCAGTCAGATTCTTTATAAGAAGTCCAGGAGTTGTGTTTTTCTGTTCTGAAGTTGCACTCTTAGACCCTGGCCTTGCAAATACTTATGTATGTGAAGACTTTCACACATGGGTGAGTATGTGGTTGTAGGATCTCAGACTAGTGGATGTTTCTTTTTGTAGAGACATACGTTTTTCAGTCTTAAATTAAGTTTTTTAACTAAATCATATGAACTGTAGAAAATTGTTAGAAATACCAACAAGTTCTTTCCCAAAGCTTCTTAAAGGATGAAGAAATACAGAAACTTGTTCATCAAAAGTGTTTGTTTATTTACACAGGTTTTCCATGTAAGAGTGTAGTGAACATATGCGTTTTTTCCATGCAATTAATGAACTCCTTTTCACCTGTGTAAGCTGTAACTCTAGACAACTCGTTGTTATGAGATGTAGAGCAGCAGAACTACACAAAAAGCTATTCCCAGGTCAAGAAAGCAACAGATCACTTGTATAAGAAATATGTGAGAACTCTAAGTGTTCCTAATTTTAACAGATTATGTAGTTTGTTTTTCAGCTGCTAGGGTGATTGGTGGTTTCTCTTCCTTGGTGGTAGTAAACTTACTTTTAGTGGTTCCCATTTAGATAAACTCTCTTTTTCTCCTGAGTAGATATGTCCTTGATTATTCCCTTGTTTTCACTGTCCTTTTAGCTACTAGTAGTTTCATAGAAACAAACACTGTAGTCCTTGCTCAGTCAAGACACCTATTGACTTGAGGACTACAGGGTTTGCCCCTCCATAACCAGAGTAAGTAAGTTAGCTTCTCTTTTCCTTTCCTTTCTGTCTCATACTATCATTGTGTTTTGAGAAGTTTAGTTAGCAAGCAACAAAACAATAATGAGAATTATTCCAAGTTCAGCAACCTGGGGCCAAAGTGGAAAAAGTACATGTGCATCGGAAGGCAAAGTGAATGACTTCTAGAGTCAAATCCTGGATCCAGCTTGTAGCGTCAGTGCCTGGGTTGGGAGCTGGAAAGTTGTAGGAGGAATAAAGATGAATTAGTAGTTTGAACACTATTCTGTGGCTCTGGAAACCTGGGTTCACATTTCTGCTCCTCCACAGACTTCCAGTGTGACCTTGGGCAAGTCAGTGTCTCTGTGTGCCTCTTGGCTTATCTCACAGAGGAGTGGTGAGGATAAATAGATAAAGAATTGTGAGGTGTTCAGATATTGTGGTGATGAAATCCATATAAGTACCATAGGTAGGAATAAATCCTTTCCCCATGCATGTAATGGTGGCTGAAGAGTTCCATGCTTGTGAATGATGCCTCTGCAGGCCTTCAAGGTCCAGGTGCTTTCTCCTCTTAAGAAAAAAATGGCTGGTAGATCTTTTTGATTATGGGATCCACTGGCTCCACTACTTCCATGGCCTGCCCCAGTCAAGCCTTTGCAAACTTGGGGTACGTCTTCACTACCTGCTGGATTGGTGAGTAGTAATCAATCTATCGGGGATCGATATATCGCGTCTCGTTAAGACGCGATATATCGATCCCCGAACGTGCTCCCCATCGACTCCGGAACTCCACCAGAGCGAGCAACGGTAGTGCAGTCAACGGGGGAGCTGTGGCCGTCGATCCCGTGCCGTGTGGACCCCCAGGTAATTCGATCTTAGATACTTCGACTTCAGCTATGCTATTCGCATAGCTGAAATTGCGTATCTTAGATCGATCCCCCCCCCACCCCCCAGTGTAGACCAGCCCTTGGTAAAATGAAAATGTGTCCTGTTTTGTTCCAGTAAAGATGCTGTTCTGCAGAGTCCCCAAATCCTGCTTCAAACTTCCTGCAGCCACATTGCACCAGTTTTACTAAGCCAGAACCCTGTGTGGTCCTGGAGGAAGAGGCAGGACTTAGTTAGAACAGGATGGGTTATTACTGTAGCATTGGGCTGCTTACTTTGTTTGGCGTTGATGAAACTCATTTTCTGTATCTAATAGTTTCTTTGTTTGCATAAATATAAAAGCTGAATAAAATATTATCTTGAGGTGAGCCCAAGTCATAAAGTCCAGATCCAAATTTCCATGCTTTTCTTCCTGATCAATTTCTAATTACATCATCTTTCATATCCAGTGGAATTGTTACCTACCATTTGATATAGGAAATTTTCTAAAAGAACTAGTTTACCAATTATGACATGCAAACGGTATCCCTTAATATATTGAGTGACGGAATATATTGTGATTAACTTTTTATGGCAGCTTTCCTCATTTGCTACAAATGTATAGGTTGTTGGTTTTTTTTTATTAAAACACATCTAGATGTATTACATAAACATAGTGGTGTCTGGTTCTGATATCTGTTAACAAGTGAAGTGAGTGGCATGACAGTGGATTAAAAGGGTGCAAATGAGAACATCATCTGTCCCATAATATATATGGTATAAACAGGGCCGCCCAGAGGGGGGGGCAAGTGGGGCAGTTTGCCCCAGGCCCCCACAAGAATGTCGGAGGCGCCCATCCGCCTCCGCCTTCGCCTTCCCCGATTCCCCGGCGCCTCAGCATGCCACGTCCAGGAGCGGCCCTGGACAGCGCTGCAGCGTCGTGGCTCTGGCGGGGCCTGAGGTCCTCCCGCTTGGAGCTGCGCGGTAAAGGGGTGGGGCTGCGAGCTCCAGCAGGCCGAGCGGCAGGAGCTCCTGGATGCGGCTCGCTGAGGCTCTGGGAGAGGGGGGAGGCGGCATGGTGTAAGCCCTTCTGAGCCGAGCACCCCCTCCCAACCCCCAGCTCCAAGCCCAGCCCCCCCGACCCCATCCCCCCACAGCCCTGACCCCCAGCTCCGAGTCTAGCCCCTCTGAACTGGGCACTGCCCGAGCCCAGCCCCCCCAGTCCTGACCCCCAGCTCTGAGCCCAGCCCCTTTGAACCGGACATCCCCCGACCCCATTCCCCCACAGCCCTGACCCCCAGCTCCGAGCCTAGCCCCTCTGAGCCGGGCACCCCCCGACCCAGAGCCCAGCTCCCCACCCAGCCCTGGGCAACAGTAGCGCCACCCCCAGGCAGTGACAGCCCATTGGCACCAACCATCACCAGCACCCAGCGACAGCCCATTATGTAATTGCAAATGTAAAGCATTTAGTGTTTTCAAATAATGTATTTTGTGTATTTTCAAATTATTAAAAAATAATTTTTGAATGTATTTCACTGGTTATTTTTTACATTTCCAAATACATGTTACTATAGTATTGCAACTTTTTTTTTATGGACGGGGCCCCAAAAATTGCTTTGCCCCAGGCCCCCTGAATCCTCTGGGCGGCCCTGGGTATAATGGAGACTTGTTAATGCAATGGACAGCTGGTGCAGTGCAAGGAGGATATTGTTGCTTTATCCCATGCAAATACATCTGAACAATAGTGTTTATTGCTGTATTTTGGTATATTATGATTTCACAGAAATTTACTTTACTTTTGAATTGCTTTTGAATTCCAACAATTTTATATTTCTCTTCAAATCATGTAATTATGAAGTTATTGCTATATTGTACCTTGTGTCATCTGAAGGGGTGAAACACAGAAGTAACATCACGGCCTGTGTAATGAGGGAAGTTAGGTTAGATTATCATAGTCTTTTCTTGCCTTAAAAATCTATGACAATTTTAAAGTACTGCTTGCAAATTCCTGCATTTTAGACTAGAAAATTTTAATATATTTCAAAAAAAAAATGTGCCATCTCACACACCCCACTCTGACCCCTTCCCTCCAAAAAATAGCAAAACCGAAAACCAAACAAAAAAACACCAAAGTCTACCTCTTATTTCTCTGGAATTCTAACTGGCTAAAATTCTCTTTGAGGTAGGGTGACCAGACAGCAAGTGTGAAAAATCGGACGGGGGTGGGGGGTAATAGGCACCTACATAAGAAAAAGACCCCCAAATCAGGACTGCCTCTATAAAATCAGGACATCTGGTCACCCTACTTTGAGGCAAGGGGTCCCACCAAGGCCCTAGATGCTGTTTAAGCACTTTCCAGGCTTCTTAGCTGGTGCGTAAGCACTTACGTGGAATCTTGATTAAATTTCACCCAAAGAAAATATTTGTAGTTTTCCTAAGATCATATGCATGTGTGCATAAATTGGCTACCGACCACAGTGTCGACCCAATTCTACTTTAGGCTGGGTGCTACTGCAATATAAATATTTAGTAACATGTAGCATGTAGTAACACTAATCCTTTATGCCTTCCCTTGTTAGAAAATGTAGAGTAGGACAATGCAAAGGAGTTAATCAGAAAAGGTCACACTAAATAGCATCCAAGCTATTATTTACATAGCATCAGTGATGTGCAGTGATACTTTATGAGTAATAATTATTCAAGGTATATTAGTAGGTTTGGCGTACTTTTTGCTGAATGGCAGTTAAAGAGTTACAAAGGAGCACTAGTAAATCCATAGTTAAGGTCACAGTGTTCCACAGTCAACTCACTGGACTTCAGGAAGCCCAGCTGAAACCCTGAATATCATTAGGCTTGGCATGCTCCGATATTAATCGATAACTGTCGGTCACTGGCTGTGCAGGCTGTGTGAGTAAGCACATCTGTGACAGTGGAACAGCAGATGGCTCTCTGTGCTGCCTCAGAGCTAGTGACTCCCGATTTGTGCAGGCACAAACTGAGGGCGGGGAAGGCTGTGGTCCTGGCAGGGCAGAATGGAGATGCCTGTTCAGGTCTTCAAGGACGAGGAGGATAAGCCCCAAGGCACAGGGCAGGCCACCCTAGTGCTGAACAGCTCCAGTGGCAGTGCAGGGAGCCCTCTGCAGTTCCATTGTCACATGAATGAGTGAGCTGTTAACGCCTGAGCCCTACAGTCACAAGCTGCCTGGACTACAAGGACTAGGATGAATGAGCTGCCAGCTGTGGGGCAGTCCACCCCAGTGCTGGACAATTCCTGCCCAGGGATGGCTCCCACACTTCTGGCGAGAGAGTGAGTGAGTGAGTGGGCCGGTGCCACCTGATCCCTGCATCCCCAAGGTTCAGGGAAGGCTGCGGTCCTGGCTTGGCAGAGCAGAGACCCCGCTGCCCAGGACTCATACCTAGCAATGGACAAGACCACTGCACTGCTGAATGGCTCCAACCCCAGGTAGGAACCATTCAATAGCAGGGTAGCCTCTCCTGCAGATGGGTACTGGTCCTCCTCATTGTGGCCATAGCTAGGGGCCTCTGCTATACCCTGCCAGGACCACAGCCTTCCCTGCACTTTGTATCTGTAGGGATCAGGTGTCACCAGCCCTGTGGCCATGCAGGGAGTCCTCTGCAGCTCCATTGTCACAGCCCTGCTCACTCAGTCACCAGCCAGGAGTGTGGGAGCTATCCCCAGGCAGGAGCTGTTCAGAAGTGGGGCGGGCCTTCCCCCGTGGCCATGGGTTTGTTCTCTTCCTTAAAGCCCTGGCTAGGGGGTCTCTGCTCTGCCCAGCCAGGATGACTGCAGCCCCCCCTGCACCCGGTGTCTTGGACCCATTAGCTGCACAGGGATTCCCCCTGCAGCTCTGCTGTCCACACTGCCCTAACCCCAACCCTACCTCCCACAACTGTAAAAATGAAAATAGTTAAAAAAAATAAACATCAATAAAATCTTTCAAAATTAGAAAAAAAAAAAATTTTCTTCAGCCTAAATATTATGTTTCAGATACACCACGTAAAACATTGTCTAACCTTTAAAAACTGCTATAGTTTGAGTTACTGTTCCTATAATGAGTTCATTGATGTGATGTAATATATGGGCACCATGGGAAGCACATAGAAGTCCTTGCAGAAAGGATCTTGAAATTCACAGAAATGACATCACAGCCAGGGATTATACATCCCTGTTATGATCCAAGCCCTCCTGTCTGGATGCTAAATAGACTTAGTCCCTTTTTGGATGGTGGGGAAGTTCTGTGGATCTAGCCGGGGCTAATCAGCCATAAGTCTTATGGGTTTAAAGACCTCATTCTCCAATATCCCCAGGCGGGAGTAGGTAGGGGAACCCAAGTCCATCCACTCCACTGGGTTTCAACTCAGGGCTCTTGTTTGGAGCAGCAGGAGCCAGTCCTTCTCCATTCCTTGCTGTTCTCTGAGCTACTTACTACCTCTCCTCTTCTTCTGTAGGTTTCCCAAGCCTCTTGTCCTGCTTCTCCGTCTGTTAGTTTGTCTGGTAACTTCTCCATTCTGCTTAGGGGAGAGCCTCTCTGGCACCCACTTCACCCTCCACTTCTGCACCCTTTTATCCTTACAGATGCTGCAGGGCTGCCAATTAGCCCTCGCTGAGTAAGGCAGGCAGCTGTTTCATTAACTCTTTGGCTCCTGGACCAGCATTAGGTCTATAGACTCCATAGTAGATGTACTAACAGAAGTGCTGTATGTATGGAATGGGAAGAAATTGTTTCACACTACTCATCACTGTGAGAAGCCTCAGCTGGAGTACTGTGCCCAATTCTGGGAACCACATTTTCGGAAAGATGTGCACAAATGGGAGAAAGTCCAGAGGAGAGCACAAACATTATAAAAGGTTCAGAAAACTTGACCTATGGGGAAAGGTTAAAAAACTGAGTTTGTTTAGTCTTCAGAAAAGAAGACTAGGAGAAACCTGATATGTCTTCAAATACGTTAATGGCCGTTATAAAAAGAATTGTGATCAACTGTACTCCATGTCCACTGAAGGTAGGACAAGAAGTAATGGGCTTAATCTGCAGCAAGAGAGATTTAGGTTAGACATTAGGAATTTTGTTTATAGCTATAAGGATAGTTAAAGCTCTGGAATAGTCTTCCAAGGGAGGTTGTGGAATCTTCAACATTTAAAAACAGGTTGGACAAACTCCTGTCAGGGATGATCTATGTCAGTGGTTCTCAAACTATTGTACTGGTGACCCCTTTCACATAGCAAGCCTCTGATTGCAATCCCCTTTATAGATTAAAAATTTTAAATATATTTAACACCATTATAAAAGCTGGAGGCAAAGTGGGGCTTGGGGTGGGGGCTGACATTTTGTGACCCATATGTAATAACCTCGCAACCCCCTGAGAGGTCCTGACCCCCAGTTTGAGAACCCCTGGTCTAGGTTTACTTGGTCCTGCCTCAGTGCAATGGGATGGACTTAATGACCTCACAATCTCCCTTTCAGCCCTACATTTCTATTATTCTGTTAACTGGCATTATTTATATTCATTTTTTGGTGCCTAACTTTGAGTGACCAGTTCTACATTGTTCCACAGATACCAGGTTGAAAAAGATATCTGGGGACCTAAGTGCTGGTTTGTGTCATGTTTAATAAGTACTCAACATCACAAGTGAGGTCTGTTGGCAGAGAATTTTTTTTTTTTTTTTAAACGACATGACTATTTGAACTGGCCATGCTCTGAGGCTTAACACGGGCATTAGCATAATACACTACCAGGCTATAATTGTATCATTTTATTTGCATTTTCACTGCCATGCTAACTTGGTATCAGTTTTTATAGTTGGAAAACCCAAATGTGGACATGGGCACCCCAACCCAGGTTTTGTAACTGATCCCTTTCTCCGTATCATGTGAAGTTTACTTGAAATCATATATGTTTTATACAGTACTTGAGCAATAACTAGAATTAATAGACTGGATTGAGTAAAACCTGTCTATGTATATTTTGGACACATTTGTTAGGAAATGAGTTATGTACTTCTGGGTTAAATTAGTTGGAGCAGGGAGAAATATTCTGATCTCTATGAAAAAGCTTAAAAAAAGATTCAGATAGCATACGGGATACAATTATTTATATATTAGTGTTAAAATTTATCGGTTTTACTTTTATTTTAGAAGTTACTTCCAATTATTTGGGTATAAATATATATAAAACCTCCACTAATGACTGTGTTATTAGAGCTAGTCAGAAAACTTGAGAAACAACTAATGGTTTTTCTTGTTTTTCATCCAAGTTTAATTTTGATAAAAATTTTCTTAATGCAAGTCTTGTGAGAATAACCTCAGGTAAATTATTGAAAATATATTGGTTTCTGATAGTATAGTTACATGCAGTAACAATACAGAAAGTATTCTTATCATATGTATGTCATACAATTTTAACTTTTATGTGTAATTATTTGAATTTTGAATAAATGTATGTTTGTTTAAAACAAATCTAGGAATAAAAGGCAAAGGAATGCTTTAAGCAGAATACTAATTTAAAAAAAATCTGCTTTAATAAGGCTGGTAAATGTAGAAGGAGTTGAAATAACAAGTTTATTATGAACAAGGTGCTGGAGCAATGTGTGATTTTTCACACTGTGTACGTCATGAACTTGTTACCTAAACACTTCCTGAAGTTGCTGATATGATAACAGGATTTATCAGGTAGAATTATGATCACTATTGTATGTGTGAATCTGTTAAAAACCCAACAGTACCAACTAGTGAGGGGAAAAAAAGTGCCTCTCAATTTCCAAAAGGCATGTGACATTAGAAACATTAATTGCAATAATTTTTTATGGCATTTCATCTAATAGGACTATAACATAAAAAGTCTTGGCTAGAGTATGTCACAATCCCCCTGTTCAATAAAGAATATAACTGAATCCCAGAAAGTATGAAAACCTCAGGAATCTTTTCTATGACACTTTGTGGAAAGCACTGCAAAGAGAGGGGGAAACAGTGCCTGGACCTTGGTGGCTTACTTTTCATGAGGGTGAAGATATGGAAATGGACATTCTGTGGCAGAAGAGGAAAATGTGACATGTGGGGAGAGGAAAAAGTGAGAGTTGAAAGAAAACTGGGGTGGAAATCTGTAAACAACTGCAGACAGAGCAGAGAGTACGAATTATGGAGAAGCCTTACCTTACAAACTGGCAAAACTTTAACAGTGATCTCAGGAGTGTGACGGCAACCTACTTCCCAAATCCATGGAATAAGTGGTAGTCAGATGTGCTGATCTATCGATATAATTGGTACAAAAGCACATGAGGTCACCCATTAAGGTTTTGCATCCATGTAGCACTTTTCAGGCTCAAGTCTTAAATGAACATATTCCTTTCCATTTTACAAGATCACCACCAGCTGTTGCTTATTTCTAAAGCGTGCGCGCACACACACACAGAAAGACCTGTATTTAAGAAGTCTTTCTTATGACATTACAGCACTTGGATTTTTAATCAAAGCTGTATTCCAGAAGAGCAATAATGTGTGAAAAATTTTGTGATGTATACTTATATCCATTTCACTACCTGAATCTAGTCATTTGTGAATAAAAAAAATCTATTTGAAAACAAAACTTTCTTACAATTAAAAAATATTGTTTCAGGTTCAGTTTGATGGTCATATCAGTACTTCATCTGAACAGTTTCTGCTATCTCTAATGAGAACACTTGGATATAAGAACTACTTCTATGTCCACAAAGTTGTTTTTATTCCATTAATTCTGCAGGTTGTACTGGAGTTTATAGTATACATAGAAAAACAGCAGTGTTGGCATGGGGAGCTGAGCATAGGAGGTGGAATCACTAAATCTCCCGAGTTCCCAAGGGATCTGAGGGTCATAGTGGATCACAAGCTAAATATGAGTCAACAGTGTAACACTGTTGCAAAAAAAGCAATCATTCTGGGATGTATTAGCAGGAGTGTTGAAAGAAAGACATGAGAAGTAATTCTTCCATTCTGTTCCGTGCTGATTAAGCCTCAACTGGCATATCATGTCCAGTTCTGGGCACCACATTTCGTGGAAAAAGTCCAGAGAAGAGCAACAAAAATGATTCAAGGTCTAGAAAACATGACTTATGAGGGAAGACTGGAAAAAATGGGTTTCTTTAGTCTGGAGAAGAGAAGACTGGGAGGGGACAGGATAACAGTTTTCAAGTACATAAAAGGTTGTTACATGGAGGAGGGAGAAAAATTGTTCTCTTTAACCTCTGAGGATAGGACAAGAAGTAGTGGTCGTAAATTGCAGCAATGGCGGTTTGAGGTTGGACTTTAGGACAAACTTCTTAACTGTCTGGGCAGCTAATCACTGGAATAAATTGTGTAGGGAGATAGTGGAATCTCCATCATTGCAGATTTTTAAGATCAGGTTAGACAAACAGCTGTCAGGGATGGTCTAGATCAGTGGTGGGCAACCTGAGGCCTGTGGCCGTAGGTTGCCCACCACTGGTCTAGCTAATTCTTAGTCCTGCCATGAGTGCAGGGGAATGGACTAAAAGACATCTTGAGGTCCCTTCCAGTCTTACTATTCTATTCTACTATTCTATTCTATGATTCTAATTCTTGCTGTATCATTATATGGCTTTGAACAAGTCCCTTAAAATGTCTCCATTTTCCTATCTGTAAAATGGAAATTTTTACTACTACCTCACACAAGATGAATTTCACTTTGGTTCCGGGGGCCAGCACAAGGGCTTTGCACTACTTGTCTCCACTTAAATCCTCAATATAGGACTTGAAAGGGATTTAGTGGTGCATAGGCCTTGTACTGGGCTTTGGGACCAGAGTGAATTTCACCCACAGGTATTATGAGGATTCATTAGTTAGTGATTATACATCATTCTGAAGATGTAAGTGCTAATTATTATCCATTTCTGAATGCAAGCTTTCATTATTAGTTATGCTTCAGCTGGTCGAAAGACTTTGACGCTTAGTAAGCATACTGTTATTAGGCATTTTCTGCTCCTTTTACATATTGTAGTATAAAAGCTTTATAAAATGGACAATTCAGTGTATTCTGTGATGTTTTGTAATTTTAGTAGAAAACAACCCCATTTCTTAATCATCTTTCTCTTCCTGCTTTAGGAGATACCATTAACTAATCTCTTAAACTCCATGAATAAGTAAAATGATATATTCAAAGTGTAAATATTCTAAAACTTTAAAAAAATGTATCCAGAACCATTTAATTGAGTCCTGAAGATATGTGGAAAATGAAAACTGCTTCTGGCAAACTAATAGTAGTTCTGAATATTCAAATAGCAGGTTGGAAAGTGCTGTTATAATTAGGATTAAATGAACGTAGACTGCACTTCTAGCTGTTATTCTTAGCTTTGTGTAATCTTCATATCTTTTAGGAGTGAGGTTCTGTGCTGTTTATGGTATTCTGCGAGTGGGGGAGTGTCAGTCGCAAATCACTTTGGCGTCGGCAAATCTACCGTGGGGGTTGCTGTGATGCAAGTAGCCAACGCAATCGTTGAGCTACTGCTGTCAAAGGTAGTGACCCTTGGAAACGTCCAGGTCATCATAGATGGCTTCGCCGCGATGGGATTCCCAAACTGCGGTGGGGCTATGGATGGAACTCACATCCCTATCCTGGGACCGGACCACCAGGCCAGCCAGTACATTAACCGAAAGGGCTACTTTTCAATGGTGCTGCAAGCACTGGTGGACCATAGGGGACGTTTTACCAACATCAACGTAGGAAGGCCGGGCAAGGGTTCATGACACTCGTGTTTTCAGGAACTCTGGTCTGTTTAGACGGCTGCAGGAAGGTATTTACTTCCCGGACCAGAAAATAACTGTTGGGGATGTGGAGATGCCTATAGTGATCCTCGGGGACCCAGCCTACCCGCTAATGCCCTGGCTCATGAAGCCCTATACAGGCGACACTGAAAAAGAGCTCTTCAACTACCGTCTGAGCAAGTGCAGAATGGCGGTGGAGTGTGCTTTTGGACGTCTGAAGGGGAGATGGAGAAGCTTACTGACTCGCTCTGATCTCAGCGAAACCAGTATCCCCATTGTTATTGCAGCTTGCTGTGTGCTCCACAATCTGTGTGAGAGCAAGGGGGAAACCTTTATGGCGGCATGGGAGGTTGAGGCGAATAGCCTGGCTGCTGATTATGCCCAGCCAGACAGCCGTGCGATTAGAAGAGCCCAGCAGGACGCGCTGTGCATCTGGGAGGCTTTGAAAGCTAGGTTCCTCAGTGAGCAGAGTAACCTGTGACTATTACGTTTGTTTAAAGAGAAGCTGAACCTGCCCCAGTTTCTTTACCCACTTACTGTTGACTATCCTCTCCAGCTACATACCCCATTCACCCCGTCCCCCCCTTCCAACACACGTTTAAAAATAAAATAAATGGAACTTTGTTAATGAACACCGTTTTCTTTATTACGGATTTTGCGGTAAAGTGTTGAAACTGGGACGCAGACTGTGGTGGGGAGCGGGTGTAGTGATGGAAAGAACGCTTCTAAACTTGAGGAATGACAGGCTCCTGCTCCTAGAGTGGTCTGCAGTGGTGAACTGTTTGTTTCAAAGGAGCCTGCCACCCCTCCTTTTCGGGACTCTGTGTGTAGGGGCTATGTGACTTTGTGGCGGGGGAGGACGGTTACAGATCCCCTGCTGCATGGCTCTGTGATCCATGATAAGGACCGCTGCATAAGATCTCTATCTGCCCTCCCCCACTACAAAGTCACATGTCCCCCCTTCCTCCCCCCCACACAGAACATGAAAACCACCTCCCAGACTGACCAGGGTGCCTAGAGACCTGCAATGTGTGTGTGACCTTCTGCTGAACCTGCCCCCGTGTCTGTACCCTGGTAAAGGTGACTGTCCTCTCCAATTACCAACCCCCTTCCCCCCCTTCAAACACACTCTCCCCTAAAAGAACATGATGGAAACAGTAATTAACAGAAACATATTTTTTATTAACAACTACACAGTTAGGGGATGAAACTGGGACGGGGGCTTGGGTGAGGCAGGAAGGAAAGGACTTATCAAATTTTTGGGAATGAGAGTCTTCTGGTACTTGAGCGGTCTGCAGGGGTGGAGTGACAGTTTTCACGGCCCCTGCTGCCCCTCCTTCTTGGGACTTTGGGTGAGGGGAGTATGGGAGTTTGTGGCAGGGGAGGGCGGTTAGAGAGAGACTGCAGCGGGGCTCTGTCCTCCTGCCTCCGGTCCTGCAGAACATCCACAAGGCGCCGGAGCGTGGTCGTTTGCTCCCTCATTAGTCCAAGCAGCGTTTGAGTCGCCTGCTGGTCTTCCTGCCACCACCTCTCCTCCCGTTCGCTGTGCTCGCTGGTGTTGCGACATGTTCTCCCTCCACTGGGTCTGCTGGGCTGCATCGGCTCGGGAGCAGCCCATAAGTTCTGAGAACATGTTGTCCCATGTTCTTTTCTTTCTCCGCCTAATCTGCGCCAGCCTCTGCGAGGGGGATGCCAGGGTAGGTCGGGAGACAGTCGCAGCTGTGGGATGGGAAAAAGGGAGTGAATTCCTCACAAAGATAATTTTTTGTGAACAATGAACATAGTCTTTCTCTGTGAACAAGACAATGCACAGCACCTATCACATGTGCACTCAGGACAAGGTTGAATTTTCGGCCTTCGCATTCAGTGCCTGGGGTCTTGCAGTGGAGATCAGACAAGCGGGGCAGGACAGCGGAATTTGGGTAGCAGGCTGACATGGTAAGCCGTAGACTTTTGGCTGCTTAAAACTTAAATTATAGCAGTGCCCTCCTTTCACGTTCACAGCAATGCTCCTATTGTTGGCCAGTTCCTGCTGCCGGCAATCTGGCAAGCATGAACTCTGCCCCTGTCCCACCCTCTTGTGGCTGTCCCCGGGAAAGATCCCTGTATGCTGCCCTTCTCCCGCGTCCACCTCGTGGCTGTAAACCGCCGGTGACAGTTCCGTAAAGGAACAGGCAATCAGTCCCAATAGTAACATTCCCCCAATTCTAAGCAGGTCACCATGAGCGACATCACTCTGCTGAGAATTTCTGAGACCGAGAAAGAATGCATGCTGCGTGAAAGCCAGCAAAAACCAGGGCCGTATGCCGCCATGCTCTGCAAGGCAATGATCCCAGAGTACTTGATGATAGCCTGGCGAGGAAAAGTTTTCTACCACAGAGGACACAATAAGGCTGCTGTCCCCAGGAGCCTCATGCAAAGGCTTTCCAATTACCTCCAGGAGAGCTTCGTGAAGATGTCCCATGAGGATTTCAGCTCTATCCCCGAACATATAGACCTTCTTTTCCAGTAGCTGCACTGCCAAGGACTAAAACGTTAAGCGCCTAGGGCAAACAAATCATGAAAAACCCATTGTTAATATTCCTGTTCTGTTCAAAATAAATGTTTACATGTTTAAAACACTTACCGACTGATCCTTCCCCTGATTCAGGGTCCGGGTTAATGCCTGGGGACGGTTGGTAGGGGATCTCTGTGAGGGTGATGAAGAGATCCTGGCTGTCTGGGAAATCAGCGTTGTAAGTGCTGTTGACTGCCTCGTCCTCCTCCTCACCTTCCTCATCTTCCCCATCCGCTAACATCTCCGAGGAAGCGGCCGTCGACAATATCCCATCCTCAGAGTCCACGGTCAGTGGTGGGGTAGTGGTGGCGGTCGCACCTAGGATGGAATGCAGTGCCTTGTAGAAACGGTATGTCTGGGGCTGGGATCCGGAGCGTCCGTTTGACTCTTTGGTCTTCTGGTACGCTTGTCTCAGCTCCTTGATTTTCACGCGGCACTGCGTTGCATCCCAGCTGTATCCTCTCTGTCATGGCTTTTGAGATCTTCTCGTAGATCTTTGCATTCCGTCTTTTCGATCGCAGCTCCGAAAGCACGGACTCATCGCCCCACACAGCGATCCGATCCAAGACTTCCCGATCAGTCCATGCTGGTCACCTCTGCTGGAGAACTCTGCCAGTGCTGCTGAGCTCGCCACGATGTCCAAACAGGAAATGGGATTCAAACTGCCCAGACAGGAAAAGGAATTCAAAATTTCCCGGGGCTTTTCCTGGGTGGCTGGTCAGAGCATCCGAGCTTGGACTGCTGTCCAGAGCGTCAACAGAGTGGTGCACTGTGGGATAGCTCCCAGAGCTATTAGCGTCTATTT
This sequence comes from Trachemys scripta elegans, assembly GCF_013100865.1. Lineage (NCBI taxonomy): Eukaryota > Metazoa > Chordata > Testudines > Emydidae > Trachemys > Trachemys scripta. The sequence continues at coordinate 104,786,831 of NC_048303.1, forward strand.
CCATCCACACCTACCCTAATTCGACATGGCCATGTCTAATTTAGCACTACTCCCCTTGTTGGGGAGGAGTACAGAAATCGAATTTGAGACCTCTATGTCATGTCGAACTAAATAGCTTCGTTGTGTGGATGGGTGCAGGGTTAATTCGATTTAACACTGCTAAATTCAACATAACCTCCTAGTGTAGACCAGGCCTTGGTGTAAAAGCTAGGTTTTGAAGTCTAAATCCAAAAAAACCCAAAAAACATGTATTTCTTATGCTCAGCTACTGCTCTTCCCCATCCCCACCCCACCTTGTTTTAACCAGGCATATCAATTTATTATCATGTTTACTTCTGTTTTTATTGTTAATTCATTACAGGCCATTAATAAGTGTATAATTGTACATGTATATTAATGTCTTAAATGTATTATTGGTAAAGCACATCACAGAATATATAACCATCAGTTTGTACTTTGACAACTGTATGAATTAAGTTAAAAATAATAGAAGCAATGTTCAGCCAAGACAATACAGCTTTCACAGGTCTCTTAAGAATCAAATGAATAAGAAAAATAGTACAATCTTCAAATGAAATGGGATAAATTACTGTTTAAGATGATTCAATAAATAAGTCATGACAGGCAGTCCAAAAGAAAATGCAAATGTAATCTTTTTAACTGCCTCCAGTGGTATTAATGGTACGTTAATGGGAATAAGTGTATTTGCTAATATATCTGTGTAAATAATTCTGTCGCCTCAGAAAATAATGTTACGCAACATTCATATATCTAACACACACACTGAAAGACTTGTACATAGTATTCATATCTAGCTGCTGTGCTAAAACCACAAATTTTACAATGTGGAAAAGGCCAAGTTAAAACATCATTGTCTTTCTGTAACTTTGATTGGCATTGTACATGCTAGAAATATACTGTATTCATGCTTTGTTTCTGAATGAGATTTCTGTCTTCTGAGGAAGTTCATGAAATACTGAACTGCCAAGAATATCTAGGAATAGGGCAATCTACTTCATGCAATAATACAGTAAATAGGTTTTTGTGAATAAATCCAGGATAGATTTTTTTTTTTTCAGTTTCTTTATATATCTTGAAGATATCTGGGCCTTGATCCATCCATTATTTTTATTTTATTGTCAATATGATTTGATTCTACATTTCTAAAGGGAGAAAAAAAATAAAATAAAAGCACTAGTCAAATACAGAAACATCTTTCATTGAAGTAGAAAGAGTGAGTAGCGTATTTATCTCAAACTGGTTCACACCTTCGAGTAGAGTCAAATTGTTTCATAGGTCATTGGGCCGTACCTTCATTTAGGTACTAGCCAAATGACTGTTTTAATTTCTAACATGGTATTTGTAGCCATTAGAGATTTAAAGCTGACTAATGTAAAACTGCATTTTTTTGTGATAACATCTGTGGGCTTCAGCAATTCACCAACTTCTGGGTTACTACAAAAATAAATCTCCTTTTTCCTCTTGTCCTCTCCCCATGGCACTATGTGGAAGTTAGCTTATGACTTTCTGCTGATTAAATAGAACATGCTCAGTGAGAGAATATTGGAACCTGCACACAGGCTGAACTTTCTTCAGCTACTCTGCAGATTCCTACATTGGGTAGCAATTAAAATCTTCCTCTGCCTCGTAGATGAGCATTGCAGATTTGGTTTCAGGAGTGGTTTGAGATCTTTGCAGTTCAAACACATGTTAGTGTTCAGCCAATAGTTAGCTCAATATCTAAATTTAAGTAGGCAAGTTTTTGTTGTTATTGTTTTATTGTATACTTGGTTTGGCAAGCTCCTTATATCTTCTCCAAACTAAATTTACCTGTAGTATTTTCCCAACAGAGGCAAGCAATATCTGAAGAATGTTTTAGCTTGTGCTGGAAGAGGCCATTTTCACAGTATTTTATTTATTAAATTATAAAAGACAAGTGGTACCAATCTCACACTGTGGGTACTTTTCAACACTTGATTAAAAACACAATAAAATCTACTTAACACTGCCAATTTCCAAAAGCTCAGTAACTCCCACAGAATAAAATAACTCAATCCCCATGCAGGACAAATAAGAAAAAAGAAAATTTATATTTCCCTTGTACATAACCCCTCAACTGATAGTAGTGCTTTCTCAGTAGCCATTGTGAAAAGGCAAGCTTTGTGTCATGCCCTGAAAGTCAACAGATTCAAGCAATTTTAGACCAAGTGTGGGGAGAGCATATTCCAAATGAAAAAGACTCACCTGGAGAATGATTTGGTTGCAGCCATGTTATCTTTAAAGACAGGGATCTAGCTCAAGTGACTCCCTATGTCAGCATGGTATTTTCTCAGCTAGGAAGATCCCGAGCCATCTCAGTGGGAGCTGCTAGGTGCCTCAACCTTTTTGAAAATCAAGCAGGTGTGTCATCATGGATTTAGGTCCCTATTTTTCTAACGTGGCTATAATTTACATTAGCAAGGCTAACTTTGGTAAAAAATGGTTGCCACCTCTCATCCAGAAGCAAATGATAAAAATACATCTTGGCTATTCCTAAAAGATAACTATTGAGTGGCAATTAGGAATCTATTCAGATACACAGGGTATATCACCATTATAAATGCTACACTGGTACAGCTGCAGCTATGCCGCTGTAGTGTTGACCCATGCTATAGTGATGGAAAGGATGTAAATCCACTTCTCTGAGAGGTGATAACTAGGTCGAAAGAAGAATTCTTCCACTGACCTAGCGCTGTCTACACTGGGGCTTAGGTCAGATTAACCTCATTTCTCAGGAGTGTGAATTTTTCACAGCCCTGAGCAACGTAACTAGGTCAGCCTAACTTTCTAGCATAGACCTGTCTTAAGATTGCAGCGACAACTGACACATGGTGGAGGTACACCCTCCATCAGTGATGCACATATAATTCTTGCCATCTCTTCCAAATGATTTGCTATTCTCACCAAATGACCCCGGTTGTATCAGGATTGAGCCTCAGCCTCTTCACTCTCATCCATGTCATTTTCAACGAACATGAGGAGAAGCATATAACTGCTCTTTCTGGGTAAGAAGAGCTAGAAACATAAAGCTGTGTGTCATCAACATGTTGAAGACACTGAAGCCCATACATCTTCAGTAACTGTTACAATGGCTTCATATTCATGTTGAATAAGAGGGAGAACATAATTAAACCATATGAGAGTACATGTGGTGTGGAAGAGCAATTGTCCAGTGTAACCTACTAGGATTTCCTTCAAAGATAAGAACATAGCCCCTGTCAGGAGTCAGGCCACCTAAGAGCAGCTACTATCCTGCTCCCCTGCTAACTTCACTGCTAGGTAACTAATAGGCTCAGCTGCCATGCCCAGGAACTGCCTGATTGATCAAGTGCCTGACTGGTTGAGGGATCAGCAGCCTGATTTATAAGCCCATCTGCAACAGCAGAAAACTGGCTGCTCAATGCACATGGCTGCAGATATTCTGCTTTTCTATGCTCACCTCTATGTTCAGCCCAGCTTAGACCCTGCCCTGCACCCAGCCTTGTTCCTGTTCTGTCCCAACCTCACTCCTGCCTCCGAATCAGCCCTACTCCTGCATTCCCCTGTCTCCAGGTAACCTCGTTCCAACCCTCAGCTCTGATTCCTGCCTTTGACTCTGTCTCAACCATTGGTTCTGGCATTTGGACTCTGATTCTGGTTCTGATCTCTGGATCCAACTGCTAGGCCTGTCTCCTGCTCTGTCCTCTAGGCTATGACCCTGTGTCCTGATGGTACCACTGCTTTGTCTGACAGCCACTCTGGTCAGCCTTGCTTTGGGGACCATATACATTTTTATTTTTGTAGATTCTATATTTCAAGACCGTACATATTAAGAACCTACCTGATGCCACGCTATCACTGTAGACATTTTGAAAGATTGAGATTTCATCCCAGCCTCACCCCTCCCCCCCGCCATAATCAGTAATAGTTGTCATGATTTTGGGAATACAAAAATCAAGGTTAAAGCATTCTAATACTTGAAATGCATGCATTTCACATTTGCAATATCAATAATTATTAAACATATTTGAATAATAGGTTTATATTTCACACAGGTCTTGGGGTTATCACATGCACTTGAATTTTTATTTGATACCATGACCACTCTTTTTAATGTTAAAATATTTAATAAATTATAAGTGTGTGTGTGTGTGTGTGTGTATATATATATATATATATACTATTACTATTATTACTATCATTTTGTTATATATAAATGGTTATATATACACATTTTGTTATATATAATTTTAACCAAACCTTGCCGTAGATCAAGTCCACACACATTCATGATGTGTTCATTTTACGTTTTCTACAAATGTTTCAATTGATGGTGGTAAAGAACTGAGCTTTGATGTTGACGGGGTACCTTTTCCAATTTTCACTACCCATGATTTCTGCTGTGCTTCTGACATGGTGGCACAGTTTGATTGTCTGTAGTGTGCAGCCATGAATTTGGTTATCACTTCAATGACATTAAGTTTTTATGCATTGATGTCACCCAGCAAAGAGAGTGAATATGCGGCTCACAGACTCTTCAGAACAGTATCTTTGCTGAGGCCAAAATAAGGAGCTACTGTATCACAGCCTGAATATGCTGTGCATGGGTATTTAACAGTCCTGGTACAGTGTTTTAGTGTTGCTCTGCAGTAGCATGGATGTTTATTACAGTTCTCTTTTGGACTGGGGGTTCCATAATCACTGCAGATGTTAGGTCATGTTCAAGATAATGGTGCTAGAGTAAGACAAATACATCAGTGTCATCTGATGATACTGCTATTCCTACTGGTTTGTCTTTTTGCAATCAATACCATGTTTTGTATAAGGATGCTATTGCCTTCCTCATGAGAGGTTGCCATATCTTTGCTGATTTCCGCATCTCTGGTTTGTATCAACTAGGGTGTTGTCTCTGCTTTTGATGACTAGCTTGTACTTTAGTGTGTGGTGCTGGTGAAACTTCTTGAATTAGTTCTTTTCCAATGATGTCAGTCAACTGTTCCTTATTTTCAGTTTCTGTCAAGACAATTTTCTTTGGCAGTAACCATGAACTTTTACTCAACTGATGCACTCTGCTTGCTCCTGTAGCTCTGCTAGATCTTGTGCGCGCACGAAGTTTTTGTGTCTGTCAAAGACAAGGTATACATCACCTGCTGCTAGATAGTGTTCATTGTAGTCTGAAATTGGTCGCAAGTCTTTGATTATACCACTTGCTGAACAATGCACTACCCAGAGAACTGCAGAACTGTCAGTGACTGTGCAGGTGACTTCTTCTGACATATGTCTAACTGGCATCTCTGTCTGCAGCTGCTTCTTTAGGTTAGAGTTAGCCTGGGCACTCCTCATGTAACCAATGTCAGTGAATATTGGTATTGGTAGATGAGACAATTGATGTGGCAAAAAATGTATTGATGTCAACCTCTTGTGATCTTGCTTGTAGGCCTATCACTCTCAAATAGATAAAGTTAGTGTCAAATACCTTCATCAGACCAATCTGTACATGCCTTTTTGTCATTGCTAGTGTGTCTGCTATCCTTGGTTATTGTGTCACAGAACCCTGGGAGACAGTTGTGTTCAAATTCTTGCATTTGGTGAATTCCAAGTGTAAGTGCATTATTTAGATTGCCACACTCTACCACTTACAATGTTGACTATTGCCTCTGGGTACTTAGTACAGTCTAAGGGATTGATACATAGATCTAGTTTCTTTCTAATGGCTTCTCTGTCCCTTCCATCAGCAGCAATTCTTGACATCATTTCTTCATTGTGGAGCTGTAGCTCGTTGGTATCAGGTATGTTTGCAATGTCACCCACCAACCATCTGCAAATGTGGAGGTTAAGAGCCTGTGTCTTGAGAGTCTCTGGTTTCAGGTTGATCCCAATGATGCTGCCATGGCCATACCTCATGAAGATGATTTCAATGTATATAGCTCTACATATACCATTCCATATTCCTGGAGCATGGTGCATGAAGGCGACAGCTAAACATATGTTTAGTTTATAATCTGTTAATGTCTGTAATTGTCCAATATTTTAAAAATAATTCTCATGAGTAAATAGGCAGAATTGGTTAAGTATGCTCTGAGAGCCCAAGAAGAATATGCCTGGTATCTGTGTTTGGAGGGAGAGTGTACCTGTAAGGTATACTACTAATACAGACATAACATGTGTACCTCCTAGTGTGTTCCACAACAAAATAATAGTGTGAAGTTTCCATTTAAATATAATTGAAATTCAATGAAAATGGTTTCACTGTCCCCGGGCCTGTGAATTAGGGGGGCATAAAGGGGGATAGTCACAAGTGATCATATTTCAAAATGATCAGCAGTGACAGTCAGGCAATTTCTTTGACTTTAGGATCTTGAAATTCAGAATTCACAAAAACAAACGAACACTGCATGGACACTAAAACATGCTACAGATAAAAACTTGCATTTGGCCACGAGACTATAAAAGCAACTCTTGCTGGGGTCCAAAAGGGCTTCAACCACCCTTTATGATCAATGATTGTAAAAATATCTGATAGAATTAATAATTCAAGCATGATTACTCATCTTCACCCATTCATAGGAAATGAGACAGACACTCAAAAAGACCCTATTCATGTTGATGTTCAGATGGGCAAGGACATCTGAGTCATCTAGATACTATTAGAGTTGTTTTGACACAACTCTTTAGTAAACTTGACCACAAAAGGAAGACTTAAAACAGTGTGGGGATGGGCCTAATTTTCAGTGTAAAGTGATTTGTTTCAACATTCTGGTTTTGTGTCTGTGGTGTGCCACTCCAGGGTGGCTTGGAAACCCGCTGGCTCCATACATTTCCAATAGCAACAGCTATCAGGCAACTCTCCTGCTGGAAAAAAAATCATATACACATGTTAGAATAGAATTAGATCTGTTCAACGATCTAAATAATTTTATTAGAGCTAAATAAATTCACATAATGGCCCAGATTCTGCTACTTCCTTGGAGAGAAAAGGGGCTATCTGGATGCTTGCTGATACTCTGGGCCAATCTTCATCAGTCCCACCATAGATTAGAGAAGTCTGATCTAGTTTATGGCAGCTGGCTACAGTCCCCAGAGGATCACATATCACTGGAGTCAGCCATGTTTTGGCCATACCCCTAACATGCCCTCCTACAGTGAGGCTAGGGATGGACTATGTTCCTGGAGAGAACCCAGTTTGGGGTGGGGGGTAGGCGCAAAGTCAGGCCAGAGAATGTACTTTTAAATGCTAGGGGTTTTATATTAGCAGATTTGTATGTGGATATAAATGTGGATTTTTTGGCACATGAAACATTTTTGTAATCATTCAATATTATATATGATGAAATTTTGAAAAAAAAATTGTGAAAATTTCTTAAAATATAAAATATCCATTTCAAATTATTTGAAATGGAAACTTTTTTTTCATATTTTTAAAAACAAACTCTAATCATTTGCATAATATTGACGGTACTTTCTTAGGCACACATAACATTTTGCTTTATTATGATTTTTAAAAATTTTACGCAGATTTACAATACATTATTGCAAGGTTTGCAGCTCTGCTATACCTTTTCTCTTTATATATTTTAGCATTATTAAAAGCTAGTTTTCAGCTCCTTCCGTGAATGTATTCATTTTATCTCCTGACTTCACTGTCTGCATTAATTAAACTACACTGTGTAACGAAAGCCCGTGAATCAAATGGAGAGTGAAGTTCATTTCAATGTGATAAGTTAGCTAACCATGACATGTTAGCAGTTGTTAAGCCTATTTACATAGCTCATATTGTAGCAGAACTTACTTTTCATGTACTATAGCAGTTTAAATTCTGCACTGTCTATACTTCATTAAGCAATAGCTCTATGGAATGTGCTGACCTTGAAGAGAAATGATGTTTGATGATGATGCATTAAGGAACTTTTTCAAAGCAATACTGTCTTTGGAAGAGAACACCAGACGTGGACATTTGAATGTTTGGTTACTATTGGCTGGATAGTCTTGTACCTATGAAATATCATGGGATTTACCTGGCCAGAGATTTTTGGGAACTTTCTGTCTAGTGTAAAAGTCTCTAGTATAGAAGAGAAAAATAACTTGGAAATAGCAGAGTAACGAATTAAGGGATGGAGAAAAGTTAGGAACAGAGAGAGAGTAACTTATATCAGGAGGTTCTGTCAGGAGAAATCTGTTCAGACTATTACAGAATCTTGTGAAGGGCCTTAAAGTGGAAAGAGAAATCATTTTAGTACTCAGGGTCCTGAAGAGATGCTGACCACAAGATTTTAGTAAGAAACTGGAGATCACTCCATCCCATATTGTTGGTCAATAGGTTTTCAGTCATATAGTCTCACCGGCTGAAAAAGAGATCTAGGTGGGGAAGACAATAGAGGTAAGGCAGTTTATTTCTCTGAGAAGAAAAGAAAGGAGACCATTGAGAAATACATGTATGTTTGTAGCTGGGCAATTGCCATGAAAGCAAATGAGAAGTCAGTAGATGGCTTTGAGAAAGTCTGCCATACTCAAAACAGGCAGGTCTTTGGAGGAGTCAGTACTCTGCTCTTTGAGTTTGGATAAGCACTTAGTGGTTGGCTCATGCCCTGAATCATGAAGAATGATAACCTTTATATGTTTGTCTTAAATAGCATAACTGTTAATATTATTATCATTTATGGAATTGTATGTTATTCTCTAAATCAGAATAAACTTTTTGCTGTAATAGTTTTTGGCAATATGTTCCAGAGGCTAATTATGGGTTTTGTACAAAAACTTAATTGGTTTTCATGTATTTGTTTTGTTTCATTGGGTGACCACCAGTATGGTTTGCATAGGTCTGATTAACCAGTTCTGTGGCTGACGTACAAGAAGTAGCACCTTCACTTAGTTATACTTGCTCTGCAGAACTAACAGAAATAAAAAGCCATCAAAACTTATTTTTGTCACTAAAGTGTAGAAACCTGACCCAAATGCACACATGGAGTAAATCTGTTGGGTAAAAAGACATTATTTTTACATAGTCACTTTCAAAGTAGAACCAGATTTTAAATGTGAGGTCCACTGAGAGCAATAGGATTGACATAAGCAGGCACTTTAACAATTCATGTACAATATGAATAACAGATGTAGTGTTGGTGAACTAGTATATTATGTGAACGAATGTGGAGGGTCAGTAGATTCAGTTAGGCTACATTTTAAACTGAAAAGGTATAAGAACTGATTACCATTGAATAAAAAATTACTGTTCTACACAGTACCTCCAAAGATACTATTTAAGCTTTCCATTAGCAAAATGGAATCTGTACCTGCTTGGCCATTGAGAATATCACTGAAAACATTTTTATGAATATAGTAGTTCATAATAAATTTAATGTTAGCTATAAGGTAAATTTTAATATAGGGTAGAGGAGGCTGGTTTGGCTGTGTCTTAGGAATGAATATAACAAGACACAGCTGTCATGTCTTGATTCTTCATATGCCTTCCTGCACCCTCTTTTTTTCCACCACCACCCTGTCAACACAACGACAAATTCTATTATTAGACATCAATAGAAATTAAAGAAGAGGACTTGAAACATTTTGGGGAGAACTGTTTTAAATATACAGTATGCAAGCTATTCAGTCTGCATGATATGACTGGCAAGTAATTTAAAACTGCAGTTTCATGTCCATGTGGAGATCTTCAGATTCAGTTCAAATATCTATTTCTATTCCACTTCTCATGATAAAATTTTCACATCTCCTATCTTATATCTATGGATGTTAAGAAACTGAGCTCCTACCAGGCCTTGCTTAGGTTTATAAATGTTCATGATCTTTGGGTCTACATTAATAGTGCCTGTCTATTTAGTGTTTGAGAAACATGAAATTTGTTTCAGCTGCATTTTATGTGCAAAAAAAAAAACCCCTTTAACTTGGTTTCTAACTTTAGTATTAATAGTAATACTTAGCTCTTATATAGTGTTTTCCGTCCATAGATCTGAAAGCCCTTTACAAAGGCAGATAAGTATTACACCTCTACCCCAATATAATGCTGCCCTCGGGAGCCAAAAAATCTTACTGCGTTATAGGTGAAACCGCGTTAAATCGAACTTGCTTTGATCCGCCAGAGTGCGCAGCCCCGCCCCACCCGGAGCGCTGCTTTACCACGTTATATCCGAATTCATGTTATATCAGGCCGTGTTATATCGGGGTAGAGGTGTATATAGATGGGGAGACTCTGAGGCTTAGAAAGCTGAATTGACTTTTCTATGGTCACATAACTCAGGATCAGAACCTAGTTCAGTGCCATGTCCACTGGATTATGCTGCCTCCTCATTTAGTCCTCCAATTCCAGGCTAACATGATAGTCTCATTAAAAGCATTATGCTATTTTGACACCATATAAATACTAATAATTCAGGCCCATTGAATAGTTTTCCATTGTAAAATTTGACTCCATTTTACTAATCCTTTTCATGGGGAAGGCTCAGGGGCTATGCAGGAGGCAGGGTGCATAGCATCCACATCCCACAGATCAGCTGGGAAAGGAACCATAAAGCACATAGAATGGCTGCTTCTTTGCTGCTGCCAATCCCTCCTACTGCATGAAGAACCCCCTCTTCCTTTGTTTGTGTCAATTCAATGCCTCTCTCCAGATGCAGACAGGGACTCAGAGTAAATGAGCACCATAAAGTCCTGCCTGGACATGCATAGGATAAATATGGTATTCTGAGAAGAACATGCTATGGCCAACATTTCCTGACCTCTTCCAATCCCTGACATTCTTTGAAGTTCAACTCTGTGGAGTGGGGGCAGAAGAGCTTCTATGAAATCCCCGGGGAAAGGAGCATGAAACAGAGGTGTTGCTTACCCTTTTCTTTGCTGCCTACATCATCCCCACCTACCTTTGTTTTCCCCAATCCCTTGTAGGTAGAGAGGAGCAGCTGGCTGTGATGGAAGGTAGTGGGGGGATAACCCCAACACATGACCAAAGGTTTAACAGGAACCTGAGAGTTTAATTAGCCCACCTTGCTGCACCTGCAGGGGGCGTCAGGTTTGATTTGTTATTAGACACAGCCCAGATCCTCCCCAGCTATCTTCACCAAAGGAGAAAATGAAAGCTACAGAAGGAATCCAGTAAAGGGACCCAAGATGCAGAATTCCAGGAGAGATGAGGTAGGAGTTCTTTCTCTCTGGGAAAGGCCTGTGGACAGTAGACTAAAAGATCACAGGGATTGAAATAATCTCTGTGGTGGAACATGGAAAAGGAGCAAGGCACAGAGCGGCAGTCCTGATTTATCAGTGTTCCAGCAAAGAATGAGGGAAATGGGAGCGTGTAGGGAGAAGCCAGAAGCCTGGGAACCAGAGGAGAGGCCATGTTAAGCACAGCCGCACAAGGCGCTCAGAGGTAGGAAGTTACCTAGGAAAACAGCAGCACATCTGAAGGAGAAAACTAGCTGCTCAATACATGGTCCCTGGTCTGGAACCTAGAGCAGAGTGTGGATCTGGGTTCACTATCACCTCTGAGGAGGGGGCATACAAGCCCAACATAGGGCCTATTGAGTCTAATGTGGGTCTGAAGAAGGAGGCTCAAGGATGGGCTGAGGAATAGTCCAAGAGGGGGCAGAAGGATCTTTTGTACTGGGACATTTTTGGGTGGGACTAAAGTGTGAACTAGCCAGGGGTCCAATTCATAAGAAGAGGCAGACCACTGAGGGTACAGACTGGCTATTGGCATGGGGGCCTCTGGGAGGAGAGCCTGCTGCACCATGCTCAGCCATGAAGAGGCACGCTAGCGGTGAGTCCATCCCTCTAAACTTGCCCCTGGTTACAACCAGAAATAATCCCCACAGGTAATATGATATCACAAAATCAGCAATACTGATGCCTGAAATTGGGTTTTACTTATTGTATAAATTATCCAAAGGTCCCTGCACAAACTGACTTCTTCCAAAAACATCTTTCACATTGGTTTTGAAAGAGACCAAAAAGTTGATTGAATAAGCATAAATCAATAGTAAATTGTATTAATTCATGAAAATAAAGCAGTTCCAAAAAGAAAATTTTGAGCATAATTTAGTATTGACCTTAACTGGAATTTTTTTTCCTCTTAAGCATCTGCCATTTTATAAGTGTAATTGTACACTCCAGAGAGTAAATTCTTCAATCAATGCATCCTCTGATACTCTTCTGGCTGGATACACCTCACACATTAGCATGCCCAATGTGCATGTGTATTGATTGACTGACAAATCCCTGTCTTGTGGTGGTGTTTATCTGAGACATAAATATAGTCCAATATATTAATATGTGACAGACTGTTTTGAACCAAAATTGTTTGCATTATACATAGAAGTAAGGTAACTATTTTTCTTAGAATAAAGATCAGAAAGTTCAAAAGAAAAGAATCACAACTAAGCATGAATATATTGCATGAGAAATATACAGTAGGGTAACCCTAATTTGGCATCATCTTATAAAATGTATTTATTCTAAGCTAAGCAAAGTCTTTTTTTTTTATGATACCACGTGAGAGTGAACAAAACAAAATGGAAATTACTTACCAAAGAGTGATATGGAGTTATACAAAATTTTGCAATGTCAGGTTGTGACACACTCATAGTTTGTGTATACAACATCCTTACAGTCAAACACTAACAGAGTTGTGATATAGCTAAGGTGAAGTGTCACAGACAAAAAGAATGTAAGACCTATCTCTTAGTTCATTGACATTATGAACCACATGGTATAGATTCACAATGATACAATCCCTGCCCTCCAGTGCATAAGTCTGGGATATTGTATTGGTACAAAATATAGTATATTATCTGCAAGCATCCAAATTATCTGATGTAAACATAGAAGGAGCACTAAATTGTTCCTGAGGCAAGGAGGATGCCCACTATTAAGCCCACACATTTGTTCTCTCCATACTGATACGTTCCTGTAGACAGCCTTCTCATTATATACTGCCAGCCCATATTTGTGATACTTTTGTTGAATATTATCCAGGTCTTTCCATAAGGGAGCATTGCTTCATTGTTATCCATTTAGGGCCCAGATCGTGTAATACAAAGATAAATACGGTTCAGATAATAATAATCCCAGTTAGCTGAAAATACATAGTTATTCTTTCTACAAATGGATCAGATTCCCCCTTCCTGTCCTCCAATTACACACACACACGTACGAGGAAACAATCTTGTAGAAATAAGCAGGGAAAGGGGTTGAGTTTGGGCAGGGGATTGGACTCCAGAATTCATGGGTATCCTAAAATCTGTGGAAGGCCAAGACCATATGTGTGAAAAAAAATGTACCTCTCCTCCAGCTTCTGGCTCTCTGCTGCCTCTGAACAGTCTTCTGTCCCTAAAGGGGGTTGGGACTTCTCAGCGCACAGGGGCTTCTGCAGAAATGTAATGATATAACTTTAGGCTACATTACCTTTGCAATGAATTCCCTGTGGGGCTGGTGAGGGGACAGTGTATGAAAACACCTGGCCTCTTCCTGCCCTTTTCCCCTGCTCCTGGGTCCCAGGCCTTATAATGGCCATACAAGTGGTGGACCCTCCTCCATGCAAGGAGTTCCCCCTCCATGTACAGACTTCACAGGACGATCCCAACCAATGTCACTAATAAGTTGTGTATTTTGACTCCAGAATGAGGCACTTGAATAGAAACCATTTACATCTAGCCCATATACTGGTCTAGCTGCTGGATAAATGTGTTTATATAAGTGATTTCTAAAAAAATGCCTTATCCTGGGTCATGTATTTCAGATGTGTGGCTCTGTAAATTCGACTCATTAATATTGTTTCAAAGTTCTAGAAATTACAAGGGCGGAAAACATGGCACTAAGTTTTATGCAAGTAAAAATACATTAAACAATCTGCTGAATCTAATCACATCCGTGTGCATTCCTCCATCAGTACGTCTTTGCGCCCAAAGACACACAGATAACAATATGCATTACCTCCCCTACACACATGTTCTGAATCATGCAAATATTGATGGAAATACTCATATCTTCTCTCTAATTATATGTTTTGATGAATATTTAGTTTTGTAATTATAGTTATTGAAAAAGTAAGCGTACGAATAAACTATGAATTGAATTCTGTGAAGATGTGCTGTAAATGATAAAATTAGAAAAAGATTTAGTCATCTAATTTTGAAGTATGTTTATATTTTGAAGTGTTACTGGGAAAGCCTAGAAAATAAAGAACTCTTGAAATATTCATCTTAAAGGGACAAAGTCGGGTTAAAAATCATGAGATCACTGATCTCACATCAGTATAAATCCAGAGCAATTATGTTGCAGTCCATGGAGTGGTGCTCGTGTCAGATCAGAATCAGGCCCCAAGTAAACACTTTTAATGTCCTTATTGATGTTACCAATAATGTCTAGATTATTAGGAGAAAAAATGGTAACAGCTGAATTTAGTTTTAATTCAGTTATGCTGGTTTGTTTATTTTTTGCACTGAATTCAATTTTTAAAAGCTGAAAACAGGCTAATCCATTTCAGTTTTTGGTTTTCGGTCCCTAGTACAATGCTGCAAATGCTGCACTGGGATTTTAGATAGTTCATTGTTTGAATTACTTGGAATGGATAGAAATCTATTATTTTCCCCATTTCACAGATGGGGAATTGAGATTAAGTGATTTGCCCAAGATTACACAGGGTCTCTGTTAGACAAGAATTGAACCTACTTCTAAGTCTTTAACCACAAAACTGTTGTATCTTTGAAACAACTAACATAATAATAAGCCAGGCCAGACTTCTCAGAATTCTCTCAAATAACAAAAATATTAGTCTCATAGCTTATGAATATCTCCCATAATTAAAAGTTGGGTTTTTTTTTTAAATCCAAAAATAAAATATTATTAATGAAATCTGGGTCCTAAACTAGATTAAGTAAATTAATATATTAATATTGTTTATAGAATCCCATGGAAATCAATTTAAATGCAGTTCTACTCTGAGAAGTGATTGTAAAAATAGCATCATTGGGAACAATGTTTGTCCCACTGTGATTTGCATATCCTTTGTCCTCTTTTTCAAAGGTATGCCTTTTCTAACAGCCAGCACTGGAAACCTAGCCTGGCATCTGATAGTCAAGACAGGATCTTTCCTTCTTGTGCATCATCACCAGTAATAACAGTTCTGCAAGCCAAATTAGGGCCTCAGTGACACTGCAAACCCATTGCCTTCATTGGGCCTACACAGGTGTAATTGACTGGAACTGAGAGCTAAATTCAAAAAGGAATTTAGACTGAGCATTTCCACACCTAATTTTTAGGTGTCTAGAAAATCGCTGGTTTCAGAATAGCAGCCATGTTAGTCTGTATCCACAAAAAAAAAACCAGGAGTACTTGTGGCACCTTAGAGACTAACAAATTTATTTGAGCATAAGCTTTTGTGGGCTGTATCCCACTTCTTCGGATGCATAGAATGGAACATATATTAAGGAGATATATATACACATACAGAGAGCATGAACAGGTGGGAGTTGTCTTACCAACGGGGAGGGATAGCTCAGTGGTTTGAGCATTGGCCTGCTAAACCCAGGGTTGTGAGTTCAATTCTTGAGGGGGCCACTTAAGGATCTGGGGCAAAATCAGTACTTGGTCCTGCTAGTGAAGGCAGGGGGCTGGACTTGATGACCTTTCAAGGTCCCTTCCAGTTCTAGGAGATAGGATATCTCCATTAATTTAATTTAATTGGCCTCTCAGAGTTGGTAAGACAACTCCCACCTGTTCATGCTCTCTGTATCTGTATATATATCTCCTTAATATATGTTCCATTCTATGCATCCGAAGAAGTGGGATGCAGCCCACGAAAGCTTATGCTCAAATAAATTTGTTAGTCTCTAAGGTGCCACAAGTACTCTGTTCTTTTTGTAGAAAATCGCTGAGATTAACAAGTTTGAGATTTCAGAGTAGCAACTGTGTTAGTCTGTATCCGCAAAAAGTTTGAGATTGGTGCCTAGGCTGCCTTTATAAGAGAGAGGTGAGTAGCCAAGAAGTATGTGCTAAGATCACTGAGGAGGAGAGGGGACTTGAATCCGGAATCTTCCTCATCCCAGGTGACTACATTAATCACTGGCCTAAAAGGTATGAGGGAGGGCTTTGTTGTCCTCTGGGCCCATTTTGTTTATACTTGCCTATAGGGGCCCAATCCTGTAAACAAGGTCTTAAGCAGGCTTACTAGAGCAGGACCTGCAGGCATGTTAGCCAGAGGAATGCCCATTCATGCATCACACTGGAGCTTAGGGGTCCGGATCCCCGGCGTGAGACTGCAGTACCAATGTTCAGAGGCAGAAACATAGGTGCCTAGGAAACTTGCTGCAAGCAGCTTAGGTGCTGAGCAGTTTTAGATGCCTACAGTGTTCAGGGCAGCTGAGTGGGATTTTATGAACCACATAAAATGGTTTCTGGGATTTATGATTCTGGGATTTAGGTGCCTAAAATAGCAATTAGGTGCCTAAATCCTTTTGCGAGTCTAGCCCATAGTAAACATTTCCACTGAAGCACAAGAAGGAATAGAATCAGTTCTCTCTCTTTCTCTTAACTGTGTTGACAGTATCATTGATGGTATTAAAAAGCATTTGTAATTTACTTTGTCACAAAACTTAGCAAATACGATTTTGATTATACATGGCAATCATGTCTGTTGGATAAGAAGGTGCCATTTTTACAAAGTCACTTTTCAGAGTGGAATCACACTTGTAATAATTGAAAACATTGCCTATATTTGGTAAAATCCAATACTTACTTTATCTTCTATCAAGCATATGCTTGGCTCCAGGAAGTTTCATGCAAAGAGGTCTTGCAAGAATGGTCTTGCACATCTTCCATAAAATGATAGCCCACTAAGAGGATTAAATGTTTTGACAAAGTTTTAGAGCAATCTACATATAAGTGTCCAATTGCCCTCCATGGCATAAACAATATGCTTACTAATATATAGGGCAGTCTATACATCACTCAGAATTTTCTGGGTATCCTTGACCACCTCAGGACAGTGTTGATTATGCCAATATGAATCCATTACATTGTCTGACCACTTTCAAAACACCTCTGCAGTTTATATTGTTCCATGTATTCACAAAATAACAATAATAAATTTCATTTAAATTAGCCATTAAGTTAATTTTATGTAGCTGGAAGGAGTGAACACAATTACATATAAACTATTAGTTACATTCCATTTCTCAGATATAAACATGGAGGTGGGGATGGGAGAATTGCAAGTATAAATGGCTTTACTGTGGTGTGGCTGAATAGATGGGGTCTGACTGAAATCTTTTAAAGGGATAAAGTACCGGTAATCATATATGACACAGTTTTGTTGTTGTTTGGGTTTTTTGTCATGGCAAAAAGATGAATAAAGCTTTGCTTTATCAAAGAAAAAGTACAAAGTCATAGGGTTTTTTGAGGGGAGTATTAAAATAAAAAGTCAAGGAACACATTATTATGATTGTTATCTGTCATGGAAAATTATAGGATAAATCCAGGAAATATCCTTTGTTTTACAATAAATAATGTTTTTAAAACCATAAACCTGTACTTTGCTATACTGTAAATATAGGTCATGATTGAAAGCCCACTCAAATCAATGGGAGTCTTTTTTTTTTTTTTTTTTCCTGTGGATTTTAGATTAGACCCATATATCTCCAGATGGAGAAGTTTTGTTCCATAACAGGCTAACTGGGTGGTCAATTGGGATGACTTCTACTGCATAAAGATAAACATATGCATAAATCTTTGATGGATGAGAACTGAGAGCCCCAATCCTGAAGTCTAATCTGTTCAAGATGACTTCAACACCTGTGTTTACTCCCACTGAAGTCAATGGGATCACACACAGGGATCTTGCTACATAAACCAAATTGCAGTATCAGGGTCTAAATTCTGACCTGACACAATAAGTGGCAAAATATCCATTAAGTACAGTTGCTTAAGATGGAGTCCTATGAGAGGGTCATACAAATACAGTAAAAGTGGGGAAGAGGAAAGGAAGGACGTGGATATAGGATAAATATCCATGTTTGGTGGGTTTAAAATGATGGTTTGTATCTATAATTGTGTCAAAAATATTCAGCATAAGCTTTCTTTTCCTCTGCTCATGATTCTTCAAAGGCTATATTCATGATGTGATGAACTTCAGTATTCATGTTTAGGCCTGATGTATCTCAAAAATAGACTTTTAAAAGATTTGATAAAAGAAGAATTTGTTTTTTTTTCTGTTGTGAAATATATAGATAATCTCAAAATTGCTAGCAAGGATTATGCCGGATAATGAAATATGTGTTTTGTGTATCAATAGATATTGTATAAAACATTGCTAGGGAAAATAATCATATACATGTCTGTTTCTAAACTTAGATGCTGCAAATGTAGACATACTAATATTTTTTGAAGTTAGATATTGTGAAATGCCATGTGTTTCTTGTTAATGCTTTTGAAGTAGAATCTATTCATAAACTGCAAGACAGTGTGATTATGTTTTAATTAACAGAATTGTACTTATTTAAGACCATGTCGACATTCTAGTAAGTGGAAATTTCATTATGAAATTAATTATAGTAAAATTAGAGCATATTATCTATAATAACAGAATTTAATGTTTCTGACTATCTTTCATTTCTCTTTAATATACATGCACTCTTATAAATGTAACTCTGTGTGGTGAAGGGAGAGGTTATAACCTCTTCCAGGGGATTTTGTTAAAACTTTTAAACCAAATGAATTCAGTATCTTCTTGCTAGATTGGGAATGGGGATTGGGAAAAACTAACACACATTTTTGGATGACTTGGACACCCTTATACAGTAACGGTTATAGGTAATTGTTCCATCCTCCACTGAAACCAGAAACTAAGTCTAGGTAACTCTTTCCGGAAGAGAGCAAATGTGAGGGAGAAGCATCTTGATATGGAGAAAATAACTGGTGAGATTTGCTCTTTCCCAGATGCCAGTTCTAATGTCAAAGGGTTCTTATTTATATTTACAGACTTTGAAGGAATACTTAAGAGCTCTTTCAGTTTAGATGCACAGTAGATCTTACAGTAGCCATAGTGTGCAAAATAATCTGGCTTCTTACAGAAAAGGCATCTGTGAACGACCCAAAAGATTTTATGCTTTTTATACGGTATGATGTGCCTGTCGTATTTGTGTCTATAGTAAGTATTGCCAAAGCTCTATACAGGTGGTTAAAGAAGATGAAAACTGATGCCTGTTTCCCACAAAAGTTCTTTGAAAAGTTTTTTTTAAAAAACCCCAAACAGACCTGATTACAGTGCGAGAAGAATTCCCGTGTGTTAAGTGAACTCTTTGGTAGTTTATTTCTTTACAATGTAGGATATTAAAAGACAGCACTGTCAACTAAGGTCAACTTTCCGGTTCAGGACTGTTGAAAATTACAGCTGGCCCAGAAAGGGAACGTGTTGATCAGCTGAATTTCAGTTACCACAACAACACCCTATTATGTTTCCTAGGCAACTGAAATGCTTATGGGCTGGTGGCAATTTATAAATTGGAATAGTTCTTAAAAGTTATAAAACATTTTCTTAGCTGAAGTAAGAACTTCACTTGAGAAACTGTGCACAGAGCCAGGTTATCAGGAAGAAATCATTCTGATGAGCACTGTGTCATCTGTATGATAGTATTTCAGACTAGTTACTCTAACTTGGGTAGAGAGAATTTAGAGAGGTTTTTGGCTTTTCTTAAAGGTCCTATAGAGTAAGGCCACATGATTAGGTGGCTGGAGACCTATGTTCTATTTTTGATTCTGCCAGTGAGCCACCTCTACCCATTATGGAAGCAGCAGGGAAGGGTTTCTCCCTAGCATGAGAGAAACTGTGAGAGAATGTCCAGTTGATGTGAAACGCTGACTCAAGAAGGTTTGGCCAGTGACTACTGGGGTGTATTCAGCATCTTCCTGTTGTGATGGCTAAGACGCATACTGCAGTAAGCGGCAAGCATTAGCCAGGACAGAGAGGACTGTAGCTGTCCTGTGAAGAATAGCAGCAAGGTGCAACCTCACTGCATGGTACACTCTACCGACTCTGGAATCCTGCTCTGGCTCGCAGGATCCCCACATAAGGATTTAACGTCTAATTTTGAATAATTACATATGTGTTAAAATGTGCCCTTAAAATCATACTAGCCACATACTTATTATAGTGTTACTCAATTTAGCTGAGACTTTCAAAGCTGCCTAAGAGACTGGAAAATCCAAACCCATTAAAATACATAAGAATTGGGCATCACAATCCCCTAAATGGCTTTCAAACTCCCAACCTTTATATCTAGACAAAAATATGTTGAGAGTAACTTAAGTGTAAAATACATCACAGATGTTGCAATTATACAAAAACTAATGCACAATTACTGCACTCACATTCTGTTAAGATTGTTTATCTTGAAAAATGCTTTCATTTCTCAAAAAGAACAGGAGTACTTTTGGCACCTTAGAGACTAACAAATTTATTAGAGCATAAGCTTTCGTGGACTACAGCCCACTTCTTCGGATGCATATAGAGTGGAATAAATATTGAGGAGATATATATACACACATACAGAGAGCATGAACA